>NC_136484.1:3814713-4089713 GCF_053919585.1 Euprymna scolopes | reverse complement strand
AATCGATTGCATCAAGACAAGGGGGGGATAATTTATTCAGAAACTTACTTTTCGGGCATCTGACGACCTCCGTCGCCCTGGCCGGCGATACCCCCACCATGTTGCATTTCCTGAACCCGTTTCGATATCAGCTGCTGCCAAACTTTTCTGTGACCATTTTTAATGGAAGGTGCAAGATAAACATGTGAGATTAGACCTGAACAAAAAAAATTCAAAAAATTGGACCCGACCAAAAAAAGAAAAAAAAAGAGAAAAAATGCCGACAATTAAATAAAATAAATAAACCAAATAAAAATTAAGGAAAAAAAGTTTCTGTTTAATTAGCTTCCACCACATTGCCACCAACTTTGCTATCTGCCGACATGCTCTAATTATCACTCTTGGCCAGTCGACATGACCGATATTTGGGATAAAAATGAAAATCTTGAATTGCATCATCATCATCATCATCATCATCATCATCATCATCTTTCTGCCTATCTCTCGTTCTTCTGTGTATGCCTGTTTCCATTTCTCATTCTCCTCTCCCCCTCACTTTCTCATTTTTGTTTATATAATAAAGTTATCATAATTCATACTATATATAGAAAGTTAAATTTCTTGATTCTAACAAGCATTATTGGCTACATATGTGCATACATGTGTCAACCTAGATCTTTTTTCGAATCCTTCAAAAAGGAAAGCAAAAAGATTTGTAAAGAGACCCTTCTATACCCATTTGAGACAATTGATACGGGAGGACTAAGAAAACTGGATATCGAAATGTGCGCCCAATAAGTATATTAGTTGAAGAATGCGAGGGATCTGTCAAGAGAATATATGACATCTTTTAATTGGTGTCAGTTTGCCAAATGAATGGAGTAAAAGTGGCCGAATAGAGAGAAGGCGGCTGGAGAGAAATAGACAGTGGGAATTTAAACAACAATCCCACAAACTACGTGCTCTTTATTATATATATATATATATATATATATATATATATATATATATATATATATATATCCGGCGTTGCCTGGTTTAAACATATTGCTGAACGGAGAGATTAGTCACATACTATTTAAGATATAGCGATTATCCTAACTTGTTACGAAAAGTGGATCGCATGTTTAATGTAGGAAAGCATGAAACATATCTATCTTTGTCTATGAAAATCAAACCCGAAGTAACTTTCATAGCTTGAATGGGAAATAACTCTTGTTGCTTAAATAAATAATCTTACTTTCGATTGTACACGCGTGTAAAATCGAAAGTAAGATTATTTATTTTCCTGTCGGATAATTAACTCTACGATTTCATTTGACGCAATCGATTATAATTGCGGTATCGATGATCATTCGTTTTATTTTAGCATCTAGATGGTGTAATTATTTTAATAGTCAATAAAATCAAAGAAAGGAAATTGTAATGTCGTTCTATTTTCTGCTTTATTTTCCCTCGAGTTTTCCTTGTCAAGGTTCTTTTTTTATACGAAATTGGTATTTCACACAGACTCGCCAACTTTATCTTTTCGAACAAGTGCGAATCGTTTTCATTGGTTAAAAAATGTATTATTTGCACATAAATATGAAATCATGTCTGTAAAGATTTTACTCGTTATAAACCATCCTTGGTGTATGATTACTATTTCCTGCTAATTTCTGTGTGGTGTGATCATTAGTTTAAGAGTTTATCGGTTAAATATTTTATACATACACATATATATACGCCTACTGTTTTATTTATATAGAGATTTTAAATGCAACGGACGGGCCGATGAGCCATTAATGTAGATGCGAAGACGCATCTAAGAATCGAACAATTATCGTTTTCTATGCATGCATACTAATTCCATATTGGTCTTTGATACCAGAAGTTCACGTTCGAAATGAAAGGGTCAAATATGAATGCCGATTTTCTAGGTAAGTAATCTTCTATCTTTGTTATGACAATCTTCATATTGATGCCACCATTAACGCTAAATAGTCTTTGAGAATCATTTTCGGCGGCCTGAAACAAAATTCTTTAAAGTAGTTCGCGCCTAGAAGAGAGTTTGGGTGGAAAATACTTGAGGAAGGACATTCTTATGTGAAGGCAATGAAAGGCGAGAATTCACTTGTTAACAACGCCAATTCCGCTGAATCAAAGTGTCTATATGTAAAGTACTTAGGCGTGACGGTCGGTGAATGAAGCCATTCATGTTTTGATCGAAGGTTGTAGGATTGGACGGACATTTAAATGACGTCAGATGAAAAAGGGAACAATTACAGGAAGAATGTGAAAGTCTGTTTCTGGAAATAAAAATGCTATCAAAATAATGCCGTCTTTAACCGCTTGACATTCCAATCCATTGATTTTTCTTTCTCCCGCAAACCATATTTAAAGAACCTATACTCAGAGGATCAAGCAACTCAAGTCGAAAGCATACGGGGAAGATGAAAAACAAATTAATTATCGGATCTTTCGCTTAAGAAGAAAAACGACTGTTTAGCATAAAAAATAGATTTGTGGCTCGAAGTTTTCTGAAAAACACCAGCAATTGGATTGTGTGGCATTTCGCTTGGGATTTTCTAAATTCCAGAAACTCTCAAAAAGGTAATGTCGACCATCACTGCTTCGTCATTATTCGAATTATATTAGAAAAATATGACTCGTTGGGTCGCCCTTCGAACTCCGGTTGGATTGTTTTGTTCGGGAAAAAGGCGATCGGCAGTAAATTAGCTATGCTCCCAAATGAGGAGTTAGTGCCTAAGTTTAATTCAGATAAAAAGGTTGAGGCCCTTTGTGACCAAATTTTGAAATTAGGCTTCCCTGGCTGGGATGGAGAGTAATGCCTTCAAACGGCAGCAAGATACAAGGTTAGTTTCATGTGAGTGACGAGCCAGCTGCTTTCGAGGAAGAACTCTGGAAGAGTACCAAAACTGTCGTGGATGCACCCATGGGCATTCCAACTCCAAAGAGCACGTAGCAACGAACCTCCTCTGAAAGGAAGAAGTCATGCATGAAAGGATATAAAAAATAAAATATAAATATATAAAAAAAAGGATATCATATAAAAAAAGGATATCATGTATAAAAAATGATATCATATAAAAAAAGGATATCATATAAAAAAAGGATATCATATAAAAAAAAATCGTACGAAACAACACCCGACAAAGAATATGGCGTAAAAAGTAAGTTTTCCAAACCAGTTAATTTTTGGAAAAATTAAATGACAAAATCGAAAATTAGTATTTCACTGACACACTTATTTTCTATTTCTTTCGCCCCCTTGCTCTTTTTCTCCTTCTCTATCTCTTACTCTCTCTCTTTCTCTCGCTCTCTCTCTCTCTCTCTCTCTCTCTCTCTCTCTATATATATATATATATATATATATATATATATATATATATGTATATATATATATATATATATATATATATATATATAGACTTATATGTGATGTACTGAGTTCGTGTAATTCAGTAAGTTTTCATATACCAATTTTAGCCAGAAAGAGTTGACTTAAGGAGTAAGCTACACAATTATCATATTTCATAATTGAGCATTAATATACTGTGAAAGCAAAATCAAGACTTCAAAAAGGGTGTTGATGGCAACAAAAAGTGTATTTCATTTTACGTTACAATTGTTTCCATGTCCAGTCGAACAATTTCAAACATTATATCGTTTGAAAATTTTCCAAAGACCAGCATTTCTTCAGACTTTATGAATAAACACACTTTTGACAATAGAGCATTTTTGAAGAGAAAGAAAAAAGTGGGCAGCTGGGTCTGTTCGAGCACACTTCTTCTCCGAACGTGTGGTGAATGTGTGGAACTAGTTACCAGAAGAAGTGGGATCTGTAGAGTCAAACTTTCAAAGTCAGACTAGACAAATAGGACAGGAATCACCCTTTTCGCTTTGACTAAAAATCTACGGATGATGTGTACTGAAAGACTGTAATCTCGGGTACATAGGCCTGTGCTCCTTCTCACCGTATATTGTATTGTAGTGTATTGTATAACTTGCTTGTCCCCGTCCTATCATCTGCAGAGCAGAAACCGGAAGTCAAAAATGACAGACAATCATGACCATAACCGCAATGCTCTGCTGGAATTGAATGTTTATTTCCCTCTCGCACACATCCAATTGATTCCAACTTTTTGTTAATTCTTTTTCTACAAAACCTTTTCACATCTTCTTACAAACTTTCATTTTGCTTTTGGTTTTCTATTGAGAAAAAATGCGGCCATTTTGTTTTGCCATATTCTCGTTAAAAAATTTAAAAAGTTAAATTTGAACAGGTATTATAAAACTTAGTTCAATTAATCTGTTTTTACTGATAAAAATATATTATTTCAAACCCAAATCAAACTTGGACAAACGGACAAACGGACAAACGTGAGTTGATGCATACTAATGACGATAACAATAAACATTTTAAATGCGTCCACGTATTTCTATAAGAGTATCCGTTAAACATAAAAATGAAGTAAATTTTTTGTTAAAAACGGGCAAAGTTATTTAGAATGAGTGCTTTATGCAAATTTACAGTTGAGTATGATTGCATTTGTAATCATTTTTGCATTAAATACTAATCCCTATTAATCCCTATTAATGCATATAAATCCTAAACTGTACATCGAACGGATACTATAATATTTAGTTCACTGTACCTTATTATAACAACGTTCCATACAAAATTTCAGGTAGATCACTTCAGTAGTTTCCTAGAAGAAATTGAACGGATAGAAAAAAAAGCCTAAGAGAAATATAATATATAGAGAGAGATATATTTTTTATAAACAAAAAGATAAAAGAAAGTGAGATAAATACAGTATAAAATAAGCATAAAGTGAGGGTTAGTCAGAAATTTAATAAAAGATTGTTGATTTGATGAGTTAATTGCAAATTGCCATTAATGAAAATAATTAAAATGAAAACTTTTCAAGCATAACTTAATCCCAAAACTAATAAAGATTTCAGCATGTGAAGTTTGATTAAAATATTTTTTTAATGAAGCAATACGAAAATAAACATCGATTAGCTTTTGTATGATAATAAATACAAGTGTAATAAAAATGCAATAAAAATGCAATAAAAATGCAATAAAAATGTAATAAAAATGCAATAAAAATGTAATAAAAATGTACCTAATTCTCACTTTAACTTATGACAATAGCCCCGAATTAAAGTTTAGTTGACTAAAGACGTTTGAAGTTATTAAAAGGCAACAATTTTGGTCTGTTCATTTTCAGTTTGAAAGAGTAGTGTCATCAGTCTGTCACGAATGACTTTTATTCAGCATTCTCATTGAATCGCCGCATTTTGACCAGTTATTGCTTTTATGTTTACATTCAATTAAAATAATTCTACATTTTTGTTTTCATTTTGTATTCATGTTTGTAGACAAATTGTAAACAAATTGTAGAAAAGTTATAGACAAATTGTAGACAAATTATAAATAAATGGTAGAAAAATTGTAGAGAAATTATAGACAAATTGTAGACAAATTATAGATAAATTGTAGACAAATTATAGAAAACTTGTAGAAAAATTATGGATAAATTGTAGACAAATTGTGGACAAATTATGGATAATTTGCGGTTTATGTTCGAAATAAAAAGAAGACAGAAGAATCAAAATGTCAAAGAAAAGCGATTTAACGGCATATTCTTCAACGAATTCAACAACAAAAAAAGAGAATCCGTATTCGTTTCATGTTTCTGTTAATCACTGATATGTCCAAAGCAATTATCTTTTATCTTTCGCACGTCTTTCGCCCAGAAACCTACAACCACGTTCTTACCTCTGCACCCTAACACTTCCTTCCCCATCAACTTCTTTTTTGTGTTTTTCAAAGATTCTCTTTCTTCTTTTCTTGTACATCCCAAATTGAAGGTGACGACCAGTAACTCTCCGGTTACCGCGACGGCCTTTGCTAACAACATTGCTATCACCACCATCAGCCCCGATCTGATTGGCATCAAAGCATCATCGCCGTTTACAACATTTTATACTATTTAATACTATTTATCGGTATTTTCAGTTACCAGCCAAATACAAAGGTGGTACAAAAATTAAAATATAATAAAACCTGATAATTAATTCAAAGCAATCGCAGTTTAATTAAATCGAATAACTTTATAAAATACTTCTGGTTGCTAAAAAGGCAGATCCGATAAACGCATCTAGGTAATAATTATTTCATTTTAATTTTCATTTTGTATTTCCACAAATACTTCTCTCACTATATATATACACTCTTTCGTACATATATATTTATATTTACACCTTTTAATAATCATATATTTATATTTACACCTTTTAATAATCATATATTTATATTTACAACTTTTAATAATCATATATTTATATTTACACCTTTTAATAATCATATATTTATATTTACAACTTTTAATAATCATATATTTATATTTACACCTTTTAATAATCATATATTTATATTTACACCTTTTAACAATCATATATTTATATTTACACCTTTTAATAATCATATATTTATATTTACACCTTTTAATAATCATATATTTATATTTACACCTTTTAATAATCATATATTTATATTTACACCTTTTAATAATCATATATTTATATTTACACCTTTTAATAATCATATATTTATATTTACACCGTTTAATAATCATATATTTATATTTACACCTTTTAATAATCATATATTTATATTTACACCTTTTAATAATCATATATTTATATTTACACCTTTTAATAATCATATATTTATATTTACACCTTTTAATAATCATATATTTATATTTACACCTTTTAATAATCATATATTTATATTTACACCTTTTAATAATCATATATTTATATTTACACCTTTTAATAATCATATATTTATATTTACACCTTTTAATAATCATATATTTATATTTACACCTTTTAATAATCATATATTTATATTTACACCTGTTCAAAATATTTCTACTTGCATTCTTTTCACAAATAGCTATTTATGTTTACACTTTTCACTGCGAGGTAAATTTTTTTCTATTTACATCTTTTTAACACATTTTCAAAATATTTATATTCATGCCATTTCACAAATATGTATTTATGATTATGCTTTATCACAAATATTTATTTCTAATTACATCTTTTCACAAATATGTATTTATATTTACATTTTTTTAAATATCTATTTATATCTTTTAATAAACATTTATTTGTTTGACATCTGTCCACAAATGTATATTTATATTTACACCCTTTTACAAATAGTGTGCCCATTTACATCTTTTCACAATATTTCTTTATGTTTACACTTATTTCACAAATATCCATAAATATTTACACCTTTTTCAAATATCTATAAATATTTACACTTTTTTTTACAAATATCTATTAATATTTATACCGTTTTACAAATATCTATTTATGTTTACACCTTTTTACAAATATCTATTAATATTTACAATTTTTTACAAATATCTATAAATATTTACACTTTTTACAAATATCTATTAATATTTACACCTTTTTAAAAATATCTATTAATATTTACACCTTTTTACAAATATCTATAAATATTTACACCTTTTTACAAATATCTATTAATATTTACAATTTTTTACAAATATCTATAAATATTTACACCTTTTTAAAAATATCTATTAATATTTACACCTTTTTTGCAAATATCTATTAATATTTACACCTTTTTTGCAAATATCTATTAATATTTATATGCCTGTTTACATTATACTTAAATTTTTGCATGTCAGTGAGGGTAGCAGGAACCCGGAAGGTAATTCTAAAGTTTAGCAGTTCTGGGAAGAAACTATCAGAATAGAAGGTTTTCTGGCATCTGAGAATCTATACTCTGTAAGGGTGGGATTTTTCTGTTTGTCAGGTTTGTCGAAGGTATTTACGTCAAAAAGGTACACGGGCTCGTAGTTCGTCGGAGCATCTACTATTAAAATACTTGTAAAGCAGGCAGAAGGATGCAACATTCCGTCGATGGGACCGAGGTTGAAGCCTAGCTGACAGTTCGGGACCTATTAATATTTACACATCTTCACATATATTTATTTATATTGACAGTCTTTTACAGATATCTATTTTTATTTGCATCTTTTCAAAAAATATTAATTCATAGTTGCACTTTTTTAAGAATAATTTTTTAAACTATTTTTAAATGTGTGCAAACATTTAATAATATTGTCAATATTGTCAGATAAATTTTGACTGTGAATAGCATAGCGTGAAGGATTTATGTGTTCGTAGCTTTCTTTACCGACAGTTTTTTTTTCTGGATCGTAATTAGTTGACTCATTGACGTCTACTTTTTAAGAGTGGTCGTCGTTGTTATGCAGAAACATAAACGACAACATCTTTGCGTCATGTTTTTTTATGTTTTATTCTTTTACCCACGTTTTGACAAATTTAAATGAATTTTTTCACATCATAACTCAATCCCAAAACTAAAGAGTATTTTGGCATAGATTTTGTGTTAGTAAAATATATCAGAACAAAAGCCTTCGAGGAACAAATGTTGTTTGATGTAATGTTAGTATAATAATAGATATTATATGCATTATTGTTAAGGTTTGCAATACGCCACAAAGAAAACAGAACAACGGAATAGAGTTTAAACAATGACTGGAACAACAACGTAAAAAGGTTACAACTGAAAAGAGTAGTAAACGTCACCGAGCAGGCGAGGGTCGCTCTGGTGTTTAATCCACACCTGGGATCAAAAGGTCTATGGTTTATATAATGGATAGAACAGGCCATTTGGAGGGTGATTCCCCCACAACACCCCCCTTGTAAGCTAATTTCCGCGGTTGTGAAAATCAATATTTCTTCCTTTTGGGGCAGACCACCAAGGGATGTGTGCACTTCCTTTTTCTGCCGGAGCGTCTCAGTTCTGGCATCCCTTTTGGAGGGTCTACGTCAAAGCAGTCATACACAGTTTCAATCGCCTCACTGCCGTCCTGCGGTGGTTCTTCTTGATCCTTGTAGAAGCGTTTCTTGATTTGGTTCAGGTGCCTCTTATGTTTGAACTTTGAGCCCTGAATGATGTATGTAACATGGCAGATTCTTCGTAAGATCGTGCTCTGTTCCCAAAAAGAAACGTTATTTCTAAAATGTCTAAAATACACGTTATCTCCACTGTTAAACCGTTTCGTTCGCATTGTAGAGGTTCTGTTGTGTACTATGTGTTTGGGTAGCAGTTTATCAAATACTGATTTTATTTTCCGTCCAAACATGATTTCTGCTGGGAATCCCGCATCTGGTTTGTTCGGATTTCTCGTGATTCTGTAAACCTGCAGAAATTGCTGAAGGGCCTTTTCTGTCTGTGTACCGGACGCATTTTTTAATGCCCTTTTAAGTGTATCGACGAAGCGTTCGGCCTAGCCGTTGCTTCTGGCGTGGTACTGGGGTGTCGTTATATGCTTGACTTGATACGTCTCGCAGAATTCTCGGAACTCTGTCGAGGTGAACTGTGTAGCATTGTCATTAACCAGACAACCCCCAAACCGAGCAAACAATTCAAATAAAAATTTGTCGTTGCTGCCGTGGTCGGTTTTTTTGCATCTTAGTACCTTTGGTCATTTAGAGTAAGAGTCAACTACTATGAGGTAGTAAAAATCCTCCACAGGTCCCGCATAATCGATGTGGATCCTCGACCATGGTTGTTCAGCCTTAGGCCAAGGTTTATATGTTATCACTGGTGCTTTTGCAGCCAAAGCACAGCCTTTGCATCTGTTCACCATGTCGGTAATATCTTGGTCCATAGCTGGTCAATAAACAAAACTTCTCATTAGGCTTTTCATTCTGTTTATTCCTGGATGCCCCATGTGAAAATCCCTGAGAATTCTTTTTTGAAGTGTTTGGGGGATGACAACCCTTTTACCGTATAACAATATTTCGTCGCAACCAGAAAAAATGTCTGAACTGGTGTCACCCAGAGCTAATTTCTGCTTCCTGGTTTTAATGAAATTGTCATTTAGGGATTCTGACTTAATTTCCTGAAGCGTTACCGGCAGTTCGCAGATAATATTGTTTATCATGGTTTTTACATCACTATTAATACGTAGTGCCGCGATTACTGAATCTTCAAGAGGTTACATTTTGGCAGGAATCAGTCTCGATAGACCGTCTGCATGGGCTAGTTGTTTTGAGGGGGAGAAATTGAATTGTAAAATTATAGTTCAGCAGAATAGTTCCCCATCTTAATAGTCGGTTCGCAGTGAATGTTGGAAGTCCTTTTTTTATCCAAAAATGGATATCAACGGCTTGTGGTCGGTTTGTAGAAAAAAAATGTCTTCCTTACAAGAACTGGTGGAATTTTGAAACTGCAAATATAATTCTTAGGGCCTCTTTCTCGTTCTGAGAATAATTCTTTTCCGCTGGCAAAAGAGTTCGTGAAGCGAAAGCAATAGGCTGTTTCGAGCCATCCGGTATTTGATGTAGCATGCACGCCCCGACGCCATATTGACTAGCGTCGCTAACTACTATTATGTCCAACTGCGGGTTGAAATGCGCTAGGAATAGTTTTGAAGTCAGGATTCTTTTGATTTCTTGAAATGATGTCTGGCAATCTTCTGTCTACTCCCAAGCCTTATCCTTTTGCAGCAATTCATTAAGTGGTGTGCGCAATTTGTGCATATTTAGGATGAACCCCTGGTAATAATTTGCCAAACCTAAAAAACTCGGCAATTGAGTTATGTTTACTGGTGCTGGCATTTCTTTAATAGCGGTCGCCCTATCTGGGTCTGGGCGTCTGCCATCTTTATCGATTATTTGACCTAGGTATTTAATTGTTTGTAAAAAGAACTCGCATTTATCTGCTTTGATCTTAAATCCATAATCGTGTATTCAACTGAATACTTGTCTGATATGTTTTTCATGTTCCTCCCTGCTTTTGCTCGCTATGATAATGTGATTAAGATATGCGATTGCGGTGTCCAAGCCGGACAGCATAGTATCCAGTACTTGCTGGAATATTGCGGGTGCCACCTTGACACCAAACGCGAGCCTTTCGTATCTGTACAAACCCCGATGAGTGTTAATACAGAGGAGGTTAGCGCTTTTATCGTTTACCGTAATCTGTAGGTAAGCGTCGCTTAAGTCGATCTTGGAAAAAAACTTGCCGCCATTTAATTTCGTGAACACTTCTTCTAGACTAGGTAATGGATAGTGAAAATCTTCTAAGGACCCGCAAACGCGAATTTCCCCGGACGTTTCCTTTACGTAAACTGCCGGAGCAGCCCACTCACTATATTTAATTTTAGCCAGTATACCGATGCTTTCTAATCTGTCTAGTTCCTGATTTATTTTGTTCAGGGAAGCGAGCGGGACATTACGTTTTTTTTAAACACCGGTTGTGTGCCAGGTTTCAACTTAAAATCTGCGGCCATTTTTGTACATTTACTCAGGCCAGGAGTAAATACGTTTGTGAATTCTTTTTGAAACAAGTTATGTTTCTCCATTTCTGCTGGGCGAGTATCTATTTTCTTGCAGAATATGGATATAGGCAGATGCTAGAGACGAAACTCCTCCATGCTATCAGAACCGAACAGGTTCTCACTATCTTTTAGCGCATACAATCTTAGTTTTTTTTTGTTTTCCCCCGTAAAGTGACATTTGTAATTAATTCACCTTCAAAATGAATTTTTGTACCATTAACGTCCGTCGCCGTTCTGTTAGTTTTTAACATAGTCGGCTTTCGTAATATTTTCCACGTTTTGAGATTTATTATTGAAAGATCCGATCCACTGTCTAATTGGAATTTAATAGCCTTGCCGAAAATTTTGACCGTTACATATTTGCGTAGATTTTCATCAACGACGTCCTTAGTTCTGGTTTGACGTACACGGCTTCTATTCTGAGTTTTCCTACAGTGCGAACTTTTATGACCGATCTTATTGCATAAATGGCATCTTTTTGTTAAAAATGGGCAATACTTTACCCAATGTATTCAACCATATCTGAAACAAGCGCTCGGTGCTTTTAGTTTTTCTGAGTTTCGGTGGTTAGTGTCTGTGCGACATTTCGGCGGCTTTTCTTAGTTACTTTTTTATATTCGCGATGCCTGCTTCGATATTTCTTGCATCTTTTTTTTATAATTTCTACTTTTTGGCAATCCTCAGTCAATTTTTGAAATATTAAGTTCGGTTCATTTTCTAATTCTGTTTTCTTTTGATAAGACCAGTTGCTGCAGTCAATAACGTTTCATAACGCCGAAAATACGCTGCGAATGATTTTTCCTCTTCCTCGTATTTAAAATTATCTATTGTGGTCCATATTGTATTCTGAGAAAATGCTGAATTGCTTTCCGCGTTCGCATTATTCTTAACAATTTCTGTAAGCAATTCTTCTGTTCGTAATTGACGTTCCTCTGTTCGTATTTGACATTCCGCTAATTGTTTTTGCAATTCCTTTTGCTGTTCATCGAATCGTATTTGACGTTCAGTCCAGTGTTTTTCGGATTGTGACTGACGCTTTGCGGCTTCGATATGCAACTTGGTCAAATGTTCCAACGCTACTTTTAATTCGTCCATTTTGCTTTAGCCATTTCAAAACGTTCGCTAAATTTTACAAAACCGTTTTATTCTTTCTTATTTCTTCCTCCAGACAATAAAACGAACAAAAAAAAAACATAAATATATAAAAATTTCATTGTCTAAAAAAAAAAAATTAAGTGTATATTTTTCTCCAGAGAAAAAAAAATAACGCCTGATTTTAGAAGCGAAAAACACGAGTGACGAATTCTTTTTCCAAAAGTATAAAAATTTACCTTTCTAATTCGCGACGAACCGTTTTCTTTTTGCAAAAGTACAGCGCTATCTTTGAAAGTCGTGACGAACTTTTTTCGTTTCAACTCTTTTTTTTTTTCGTAATGATCTGCGTTTGTTTTGTTTTTTTTAATTATCGTGAATCTTTCAGTTGCAAATGTTATGTTAGACACTTCCTTAGCCTTGATAACATTTCAGGAGTCCGACGTCGTTAGTATTTTAGAATACTATTTCAACGCGAGTATTTTTTTTTCAATGCCGGTACTGGTATATATTGGTAATATACTCCTTGAATCCAATGTCGTCAGTGTTTAGTTTTTAGAACACTGTTTTTAAACGTGAGTACGTTCTCCGAATCCAATGTCGCCAGTGTTATGGCTTGCAATAAGCCACAAAGAAAATAGAACAACGGAATAGTGTTTAAACAATGTATTACTGGAACAACAACGTAAAAAGGTTACAACTGACAAGAGTAGTAAACGTCACCGTTTAATCCACACCTGAGATCAAAAGGTCTATGGTTTATATAATGGATATAACAGTCAATTTGGAGGGTGATTCCTCCAAAACAATTATGAAAGTTGTAGATGTTAATCACCCCGGATTCAATATTGTTGGGTAATTTTCTCTCGGCAATGAATGAAAAAAATCATTTCAATCTTTAATTACTATTTCATATGTATGCTTTATACAAGCATACATATGAAATAGTAATTAAAGATTGAAATGATTTTTTTCATGTTATAAGAAAATATAATATATTGCATATATACATTTTCAGTATTTACTTCAAGAGTGCTCAATGCATGAGTAGAGCTTAGTATTCGTATGAAAGTGTATTTATGGCAAGCAAGCAACACGGAATCGTTTGTTTCATTCTCGAAGAACATCATAAAGTTGCCGCATTTATCCTGATGATTTAGCTTGGGAATCAAACATAAACACAACTGAAGTCTCTGTGTCTTTCTTCTTGAAAATGTACCAAAAATACATAGAAAATCAAACCAACATGTCTTGCTTTTTTGGTACTTGTGCATAATTTGAACCAGACGTAACTCAGCTTCCGATCGAATTTGCTCGGAATATGACGTAAAAAAATTGCTTAACTGTTTGGGTTTTTTTTTTACGACCTGCCCTAGCGTAGTATAAGCACCTCCAACCACCCCATGTTAAGAACGGTTTTCGGAATAACCCCCACCCCAACCTTCCCATGTTAAGAACGGCGTTCAATGTTTTGGGTGTTTATTCCAAAGCCGTTCTTAACATGGGGAGGTTGGGGTGTTTATAATACGCTGGGGACACATCATAAAAATTGACCTTTGTTTTGTTTATTTCTTTTGTTAAAATTATTGTTTGCATGTTGCCTTCATTTTTTTTTTTTTTTTTTTTTGAGTAGCGTTTGTTATGCTATCATAATCGGCGACTCTCGGCGGTTGCCGTCATGTTCCGGGCAAAGCCAATTGGACGCTGTTACGTCTGGTTTAAATTATGCACAAGTACAGCTTTTTCATCTGTTATTCTTTGACACATTTCGGTGGTTTATCTTGATCCGTTCAACGAGGTGTGGAAGTCACACACGAAGACAGGGCTTCATAAAGCATTGCCCAAACGAAATAAAAAAAGATAACAATAATAAAGACGTTCGCCTTTCTTCACCGCCACCCAATTTTGGACTTCCCTTTAATGAAGTCATAACCTGACACGTATTCCTAACGTCTAATTTCACTTCTAACGTAATTTCTCACTCTTCAGCTTAATTTAACCTAGTTTGAAAAATTACTGTTCTGGCACTATTTCATCACTCTGTGTATTAAACTATTTATTGAGACTTAATCGCGAAAAATAAAATTATCAACTGAGAAGCAAAAACAAAAAATGGAAATAGAAGAGAATGCAAGAGAAAAGATAAAAGATACATGAAACTAAGTAGAAACGATATTTTCGAACAATCAAATTAGCTTTTCAATAGAAACATTAAAAAATCCCGATTTCTTTTTAGAGGCTTTATTAAACAAACTTTATTGAACAAACTTTATTAAAGAATATTTATTAAAAATCTTTCTTACAATAGCTTTATTAAACAAGCCTTATTAAACAAATTTTATTAAAATAGTTATATTAAAATGTTTTATTAAACAATCGTAATTAAACAAGTTTTGTTGAATAAGCCTTATTAAAAAGCTTTATTAAACAAGTTTTATTAAAAAAGTTTTATTAAACATATTTTATAAAACTAGCTTTTTGAACAAGCTTTATTAAACAAGTTTTATTAAACAAGCTTTATTAAACAAGCTTTATTGAACATATTTCACGAAACAAGCATTATTGAACAAATTTTATTAAAAAATGTTATATTAAACGAGCTTTATTAAACAACGAGCTTATTAAACAATCTTTATTTAACAAACTTTATTGAACAAGCTTCATTGAAAAAGCTTTATCAAACAAGTTTGGTTTAACAAGTTTTATTGAACGAAATTTATTAAAAAAGCTCTATTAAACAAGTCTTATTAAATACGTTTTAATCGCCAAGCAAGAGGAAGAAAATGTTCCGATTGTTATCGATTTAAAATTGATCGAAGATTTTTCATGATTTCCATCATTCGGATTACTATTCTCACTCTTCGAATTAGGTAGCATTTACTTATACGAAATTTCTAATGAAACCCTTTGTTTATTTGACGGAGGAGGTACATTGCCATTATCGTTTTTTATTACGGATATTTAGCCCAAACAGGGCAAATCGATACTTAGACGTAATTAGAGGTCAGGTTTAGAGGGACATTCTAATTAGGGAATTGAGTAACGAGATAGTTGTTCACATTACAGTTAAATTTCTGCATACTAGTAAGCTTCCAAGAATCAACATTTTTTAACGTGTTATCGTGTAAAAATACTTTACAGACAAATATTTCTCATATTAGTAACTGTCAAACTACTGAACTAAATAAATGCTGAAGTTGGGTCCGTTTTTCTTACAAACAACAAAGTAAAATATCACCCTACTTCCCTTATTCAATAAGATGATGCGACACAAGGATTTGAAAGTGGGATTTGAACGCCTTAGAAAAAGAGTACTTTCGTCTGAAAATGTCTGAGTAGCCTCGCCCGGCAGGTTAACCCTTGTTAACACGAATTCAATACGAAGACGAAACGGGGAAAGTCTGTGTAACTTTATCACCATATATAGTTTCATAACTTGCTACCTAGCACTGCTCACGTATTGAACACTATCAAAATCAATACTGGAAAATGATGCATAAAATATTATATCTCTTTATAGCATTTTATCTAGATTTATGAAATAATTATATATATATATATATATATATATATATATATATACAGGGTGTCCGTAAAGTTACTATACAGTCTTATTGTTTTATTGTATTATATTTGTATTAATAGTTAATATTTATTTTTTTTACAGGTTTATTTAATCAAGCATGCCACGCAAGCTAACTTTGGAAGAGCGCAAATTTATTTTGAAGCGATATTGGAAAACAGAAAACGTTTGTTTGCCTTGATTGTTACAGTCTTTTCGGATGTAACACGTGTATTTTCTGAGATTTTTATAAACATAAAGGTGTTATTTCTTTTTATTTCTTTTGTTACAAATAAATATTTTAATACAATATCTTACTGTACTGTTAATATATTACAGGGTGTCTGTATAGTAACTTGTAAGACTGTATAGTAACTTTACGGACACCCTGTATATATATATATATATATATATATATATATATATATATATATATATATATATATATATATATATATATATATATATATATTTGAATTTCAGAATGTGAGAGATTGTATATAATAAATTCCACAGCCAAACAACGTCGCAGCCCACAAGAGCCATGACAGTTAACGAACCGAAAGTCCAAGACTCGAATTTCGCCCTCATTTGGGCTCATCAGTTAGACACATCCGAACTCAGGATTCGAAACCCGAGCCTCTTCCATGCGAGGCAAGCACTCTACCAACTGAGCAAACGCCCCGTACACAAGAAGTTCTATTAACCAACACAGATCAAGCAAACCGCGCTGAAATCCGACTGTGAAATGAACCTACTTCGTCTCGACAAGGGACGCGGTCATCCAACCAGCTAATAACCCCAAGCTGATGTCTCACAAGTAGAATTTTTTATATACAATCTCTCACATTCTGAAAATCCTATCATAAGTTGCTCGCTTGGTTAGCATTGCTGGATGGCATCGTCCTTTCGAGTTAAAAACTCCTACTTTATATATATATATATATATATATATATATATATATATATATATATATATATATATATATATATATATATATATGTATATATAAGACACAGATTAAAAATCAGGTGAAATATCCTGATAGATATTACTTGAGGTAATACTTTCAGGGTGATCCTAGCCAAAAAAGGATAAGCTCAATATTTAAGAATAGAGCAATATATAAGTTTAGTGGTTAAAGTTAAATTCTGAAAATCAAAATATAGACACATATATTCGAGTTAAGAATGTATTGTTTGTACAAAAGGAATATATAGAATGAATATATAGAAGGGAGTTATATGTTGGATATATGGTGTTAGCGAGTGTAAAAAAAATCTACAAATCTACTTCTGAGACATCGGCTTTGGTTCTCGTTGGCTTTGAGACAAAGTAGGTACATTATTTAGTCAGGTTTCGCCCCCTTCTATATATTTCTTTTGTCAAACAATAAATTTTTAACTCGAATATATGTGTCTATATTTTGATTTTCAGAATTTAACTTGAACCACTAAACTTATATATATATATATATATATATATATATATATATATATATATATATATATATATATATATATATATCGTAGTCATGCACAGACACTGTTTAGCTGTATCACCGCTTTTTAGTGCTCCACGATAACACCACGTATTCAACTTGGTGACGCTCCGATTAGAGAAACTACTTACATACGGAGGTAGCTTTAATAACATAAAAACTGAATGAGATTATACTTTTATAAACTGACTTACAAGTATCTCTATATAAAAAAAGCTCTACTCATCGCGCGGTCTGTCACACTTAAACTGGAATTACATTTTCGCCCATCTGTCACGCTTAATTATCAAATAACAATGTTAGATGCATTCAGGCATTTCTATAAGCTGCTCTCCCCTTCATTTACTTTGTTGCATTTCGCGTTTTAATTTTATATCAGCTTTTTGGTCGTCTTCATGTAACGTGGCCGTTACTTTTCAACTGTATCGTTACATTTCAAACTTCTCAGACCCACACGTTGTTTGGTACCGTCGCAAATGAACAAACAAATAAAACAGGAAAGAAATAAAATCCGACTCGGCAATTTTTTTTAAGTGTAAATGAAATGCATTTATTCGCGGTTCTTCAAAAATGCATTTCGTTATCTTTCCAAAATCTTTTCGCGCGCACATGTGCTTTTTAAAAGTCTCTGCCCTCGCCACCTGGAGCTGGCCTTGGCCAATGTTTTACACGATGCTGGATGTTTAATCTATATTTTCGGCTGCATGAGTCTTTCTTATGGTGATTCAAGTTTTATATATATCTATATAATTATAAAACTGAAATGATCTTGTAACGATGTATGTAACCCACTTTCCGGTTTACGACATTACGGCATGACCTGCGCACTGAAATATTAACATTATTTCGAAATTATTATTTAATGTGGGAAGAGTGGGGTTTTAAATAAACAAAAAACAAAAGAACGATTGGGACGCTGAAATATTAACGTTATTATTTAGAAATTATTATTTAACATGGGAAGAGTGGGGTTTAAAATAACTTAAACGTAATACAGAGATGAACGATGTAAAAAAAAAAGAAAAAAGGGAGATATATCAAAATTTGAATTTCACTATAATAAGTATTATGGTATGTGTTCAGTGCACATTTACCTATAAGTATGGGCAACCACTTATAATTCAGTAACTGTATTTTTATTTTCAAAAATAATCAATTATAATAAACAGAATGACTCACAAATCTATCTATATTCTTTTTTCATTTTGATATACTTTCATAGGAATGTTTTTGTTATGTCAAAAAAAAACTATTTTCTTTACGTCACAAGTGTCACGCTCATACATGAATCCCATAGATGATATAACATACTGACCCAACGGGTCACGGGTAGTCTAGTATATAAATATTGTTGTTGCGATCTTACAGCGTAGCCGAATATTGACGATTTCTTCCGATCTTGTTGAAGAAACTGTTTTTAGAGTCCGATAGTCGTAGTGTACGCGTGTACAAATATTGCGATCAATTGTAGTACAGTAGAAGCATTGGTATAATAAGAAATTTAAAAAATATAAATGTGTAATTCATGTATTTTGAAAAAAAAATATCCTGTATAGTGTTATCTGTTTATTTTAAATGAATTTTCAAATCAATGCTGTTATTGTAATAAAATTAATCTCAATAAATTATTTTTAATCTTTTTCAACTCAAATTATTTTTTCTGACCAATCAAATAAATCGAAGAATTATATCATTGCAGCATCTCCTTGGTGGAAGGCGTTATGTCCCTTTGTCTCCAATCTTCATCATCTGAGATTTCTCCCTTCTCTCTCTACCCCCCCCTCTCTCATTCGCTCACGGCGATGATAACAACGACTATAGGAAGGCGAATCTGTTTCGAGCAGAAGCGATGATGCGGGTGCAAAGAACTCTCCCATGTACTTCACCGTGACCCCAGGAAGTTGACTCGAGAAGGGTCAGTAGATTTTCGTGAATGTTCCATCTCAACGGTGGCCATGTGTACAGTTTCATAGTTGCTACTACGGCAGCACCACCCTACCCCCACTTCACCCCGTCACACGTTCTTCGGTTGAAAATGTTGCTCCCTGTTTTTCTCTCGCCCTCCACAGACATACAGAGATAGATACATAGACAGATAGTGCGCACGCGCGTGCGTGTGTGATAGAAAGAAAGGAAAGAGGAAGCGAGAATGCCGCCCAAAAGGTCAAGTGAAATAGTGTGTATGTATGTGTATATGCCTGCAAATATGTATGTGTATATGCCTGTAAATATGTATGTGTATATGCCTGTAAATATGTATGCGTAAGTCCAAGCATGCATCTCCGTGACTTATAAGAAAAGAAAAGAAATAAATATCAATCTCACTCTCTCACTCTCTCTCTCTTTCTTACTCGCTAATATCTCTCTCTCTCTCTCTCTCTCTCTCTCTATATATATATATATATATATATATATATATATATATATCCTCTCTCTCTCTCTCTCTCTCTCTCTCTCTCTCTCTCTCTCTCTCTCTCTGTATATATATATATATATATATATTCAAGAAAAAATTAATTTCAGTTTACAAATTGAATAATTCTGTAAACTTATCAACCTTCAAATAAAAATGTTTTCTTTCAAAATTTTAGTTTTCAATTTCAATTGTTAACAAGCAAAATTCATAGACTATTACTTTGCTACGTTTCTTCTGAGGATATGAGCCAGTCAATGAAACTCCATGGAATAAGCAATTTAAAAAAAAACGAAAAAAAAAAAATTCTGCCAAATTTTAATTTACAGAATTTAATTCCAATATTCCATGTGTGTGTGTGTGTGTGTGTGTGTGTGTGTGTGTGTGTGTGTGTGTGTGTGTGTGTGTTTTTCGGAAGGCTTTAAATTCAAATGTTTTTTTTGCCTGTAAAAACTACAATAAGTAAGTTTTTTTATTCTTTGATTTTAAGGCAAAATAAAATAATGAAAAATATAAATGTATTAATTCACCTAAGTTTGTTTTTTTAATCACAAGGAACATAACAGAATACTTTTTTTTTTTCTTTTTTAAATATTATGATTTTCTCTTCAGAAGAATAATAAAAGTATAGAATTGCTATAGAATTTCATGTTGGCATCGAAATTGAAAACTTCGAAAATTTCAATGTTCGAAAATGTGATTTGTTGGAAAAAATTGGACATGAGGTCGATGAATCGAAATAGTGAAAAGATCCGATCCGATCAATGAATTCATAAATGAATCACAAGTTGAAAATTCGTGAATAGTGACGTGAATAAATCCACTTAGATTCGAGTCCATAATTATAAAAGTTAAATTATGGATAGCAGATGCCGCAGAATTGATATTTTATCCGCAAATAATAAATACTAGCGGGACCTATGGAAATTCCACAGCAGACTCCTTCATATGTTGATGTTGGCATTCTGTGGATGTTCAGCGTAAATGGAGACGCCCTGGTATTATTATAGCTTTTTTGTTAAAACTTCAAAAGTATTTACCTAAGCTAGCAGGGAAGCTCGCACGTAAAATACGCGTAAATATTCTTGTATATATTATTAATCAATTCGATTCTTATAAAGTTGTGATTTCAAAAATAAAAAAAAGTATGTCTTTATAACTTGGGTGCATCAGCTATAATCGAAACCGAAACCAAAACTTATGAAAAATGTTTACTAAAATGATTTATAAACAAAAAAAATAGATGAGTTGAGTGCCATCGGCTATAATCGAAACCGAAACAAAAACTTATAAAGAATTCTTGCAAAAAACGATCATAGCTTCCACCTGAAGGAACACCAGAATAACTTTGTTTTTGCTTTATTTTCATGTCACCACGATGTTTCGAGTCGCACCCCCTGCGTTGTTTTCCTGGAGGAACCAATCTGCACACTGCCGTTGATTACATTATTAGTTCGACCGTCCGTCTCGCTTATTAGGACATAAGTCAACGAACTGTCGCTGGGCGGACCTTTCCGTAACTGGCACTTTTTTCCGACTAACTCGATTAGATTCGTTTTTACCTAATATATCAAAAACATTTCTTTGTTCTAATACCGACCCTCTTCGACAATGTAATTGCTTCATTCGTTACACTTGACGAAAGATCAACCCATTTAAATTTTTGTTTATTGTTTAAACTATTTGCTTAACGAAACATTTGCCATTGTTATTGCTTAACAGTTTATTTTCCTTGTATATGCATCTAGCTATGCAAATTGCATCAAAACTAGCTAACGTAACCATTCTTCTTCATCGCAGGGCTTCAATTTGCAACAATAAGACCATCTTTCTAGACAATACATTCTCCTTTGGAGAGTAATGTAGTATATGTTCATTCATCATGATATTCTCCTAGACATTATCTTCTCCTGGGGGGGGCAGTGTAGTATATGTTTTTTCGCCATGTATCCATCCTTCTAGGTCAGCAAAACTATGTTGGATGAGCACGTATTTATAGATAATCCGAACAGAGAAATCGATCAGGTTATAAATGAATTAGCTTTGTGAACATTCGGCCTGTCTGTCTTTAACCATTTCTCGTCTGTGTAGAATGAATTCCATTATTACTATGTGATTGGGTCACTATGAAGTCAGTCTGTAACGTCGTAGGAACAAACAAACAGAAGGAAAGAAGTAAAAATTCGACTCGGTATTGTCTTAAGTTCAAATGAAATACATTTATTCGTGGTTCTTCCAAAACAACGCATTTCATTACATTTCCAAAGTCTTTCCATAAACTCATGAGCTGTTTAAGTCTCTGATGACGTCACCCCATGCCGACGCCAGCCAGCGCTTCGCTTTCTCGCCCTTGACTTTCACACGTCTAACTTCTACCTTTAACATGTGCGTATATTTTTCTATCCTTTTCATGTGACGCAAGCTCACGCACACTTGCTAATTTGCATACGCGCTTTAACGTCTGTTGCTGCTAATACCTTCGCCAGCCATCTTTCGGATACTGCTGATTCTCTCACGCGTGCCCATACCCGTCCTGTTACAACTTTACTATCGCGAATGATTATCGGTCCTGGATATGACCTTAAACTATATCCAGTGGTGAGGTCCCAGCTTGTGGGCTTTGGGGAGTGTGGAGCCACCCTTTTATTACCATTGCTCCCAGGTCCACTCTGACCCGGAGTGGTAGTACCTGTTAGGGTCCCAACTATGGGTTAAATTATACCGACGTGAAAACAAAACCAACTATGGGTTAAATTATACCGACGTGAAAACAAATATATTCTATTAAAAATATTTTTCTTCAAAATCTTTGGATTCGGCATTAAATAACCCGAAAAGAGTTGATATGCCGTAAAACAAAAACAACCAACCAAACAACCAACGAATGATTATCAAACATAGACAGGGGGTATTCATACACATTTTACTATGTTATGAAATAATTGAAATGAGACGGTTTAAACGTCTGTTTCGTTGGCTTCATTATGCAACATCGCAAAGATTTGAAGTGGAATTGAAGTTGCTGCCAAGATTTTAGCAAATTTGACGTCATGTAATTTGACGTCATGTAATTTGACGTCATGTAAGGTTTATGATAAATTGAAGAAATCTGAACCTGCGTATTAGGATTGACCAATTAAAATCAATTTCTAACTAAAAAAAATGGTCATCTAATGTTGTATTGTCTGTATTTGTCTATTACTTATAATAATGTGCGCATTTGCTATCTTTAATTGACACCGCGTGGTCTCAATCGATTTAGTTGTAATACAACACTAGAATTATTATTTACTTACTTCCCATTACAGAAAGATGCGACATAAGGTCAGAAATGTAGGGAGTGTGAAGCCAGCACCCTTAAAGGAGAAGCACTCTAACTATTATAAAATTGTATGGGCAATCCTTACTACCGCTGAAAGACGGGAGGTAGCGACTTTGGAGGGTGGAACTCCTAGGACTACACAAGACGCAGCCCTAACCCAGTCAACAGAGAAATGTCATTAAAATAATGGTTCATACTTTGTTGGGTTTGAAAAAAAAAACGGGCTTGACAACACAAGTAGTTCTATACTTTTAATAAAACTCTGATCAGAATTTTCTTAAGCGCAAGTTGAAATTTCAAACTGCGTTTTTTATTGTTTTTTAGTTAAGCATTATTCATGATGGCATTCGTTTCCCCGATATCTTTCTATTGAGAATTTTTTTCTAGAAAGATATCGTATACTTAGGGAAGGGACCACATGAAAGTTGCTAACATCCTTGAGTGAAAGTGTTTCTGCAAAAGGACCTGGGGTCGAACTTGGCACTCTCAGGTTTAAAGTTCATATCGTTAACCATAACCCTAACCCTGACCCTGCTTCTGCCGAAAAAAGATGAACATTGTTACTCACCTTTCAGTATGATACCCTTATGAAATTTCTCCTCGCTCTCCATCTCCTGTCTCTCTTATTATAAAACTAACAGTGTGACCCGACGTTACCCAGGATTGAATAAAGATGAACATATTTTCATCATTTTTATTTCATTTGTCATTGAAATCGGTGAAATCGACCATTTTTCAATCAAATCGATTGAATGCCTGCTCTAATCGGAACTCACGTCGGTGTATAAGAAGGAAGTTTTTCATACCTTCGCGCAGTTACATAATCCACATTACATTGTGGTCTGCATTTCACTGTAGAAAAGGTACAGTTGCTTTTATAAAATTATTTTTACAAAATCGCTTGAATTAAAATTTAAAATGCAAAAGCTAAGTATTATGGTTCAATTGTGTTCTAAACATAAACATTTATTTCTAACGCGCCTCTGTCTTATTAAAGAATCTACTGTTACGGGGAAGGACTGGCCCTTTTCCTGTGTAAATAAGAAGAATATTAGATAAGTGAAAATGGAATTAGGATAAGCCTAGAATCGAACCCTGTAGGCAAAATTAAGAAATGGAATGTTAGAAATTAAGGCTATTCTTAATTCTTTTAGAAATCTGAATATTAAAAATGTCACCTAAAAGAATGAATAATGCAAATTAAATTATATTGTTTAAAAATAGGTTAGATTAGAATTGAGGATTCTTTTGTTTGTCAAGAGTGTGTTGGACAAACACATGTAAAGCCACGTGAAATTGGTCACGTTTGAAAAACACAGTTCTGATGTCATAGACAAAGGGAGATTCTCAATATAGGATCTAAGAGTTAGTCAGAGAGTTGAGTTGAGAGTCAGTCAGTAGGCAGTCAGTGGTCAGTTGATGATTTAGTCAGACCCCCTTGGAGGCGAAGGGTGAGGAGAGAACCAATGTAGCCATACCAGTTGAATTCGTGACGTGATCTACCGGCCGATCAGATGAATAAAGAAGTCATCATTATGTTGTAACTGTTCTCTTGTGTCATCCTCCATCACGAACGGAAAAGTTAATGTGTTTATGAATGAACATTGTGTAACCCTTCGAAGATTATGTATCTCCCCTCTGCGTTAAGAACTGTGCATCATATCACTCTCTCCTCTAATACGTGTTAAAAGAACTGTAATATAAATGTCTTCTCTCCCTCATCATCACTATCGTTATGTCTGTATTGCATGAACCCGTTATATATGTGCCCAATATGAGTCCCCGTTAATGTACTACACAACACTACTATTGACTTTATACGCCGGGCGCTCTTGCTTGCGAGGTGATGAAAATTCTCAAATGAACTTGTGATGTTAGGCTGTATAAGAATGTAACTTTAGTCCAAATCGGACTGTTCCTTTTCAAATAAGATATTTTGATGATAGATTTTTTATACTTTTCTGAAGCATTCCGAACAAAACCTTGCTAGGAACACTTCTAGACACATGAAGTACATTTGTGTGAAATTTTAAAAAAATCGACCCAGTTATAAGGAACGAAAACACACACACACACACACACGCACACAAAGTGCCTTTTATATATAATTATCCAATACTAGTGGTTAAGCGAATCAAAAGATATTTTATGATAAAATCGATCTCGTCTTTCTTCTTCAATAACATTTCTGGCCATTCCCTCACGAGAAAAGTTTTAAGAGAACACGTCAAAGGCCGTAAATGACCAACTTCTCTCTTTTTCTCTCTCCTCTGATCTTGAGCACGTGGTGCAATGGGGAAAGAGATGATTGGTTAATTTTAATGCATCTAAAAACAAGCTTTTATCTTTCTATCATCAACGCTCTGACCAACATTTGGCATCAATTGAAATGAATGGCTCGCATCTCTGGGAGACTCAATGTTTTGACCAGCTTCTGAGTCTGAGCTTTACTCCTGATCTGAAATGGAACACGTACATAATAGCCGTTGCCAGAGTCGCTAGAAAAAATGGTGGAATCATTCTACCGCTTCAGCAGAAATCTCACTGCCGATGCAATTCTTTACCTGTATAAGAGCCAAGTATGTCTTGGGATGGAGTACTGTTGCCACATCTGGGCAAGAACTGTTAAAAGTAGCTTATCCTACCTTGACACATTTCCTTGCCTAATAGGGGATGCCCTTCTTTCTTCCCTGCAACCTCTTTCCCACAGAAGAGATCTTGTGAGCCTGCCTCTGATCTATCGTTATTTTAATAGGTAATGCTCGTCTGAGTTCAAATTTATGGCCCCTCCTTGCCAAATTTCACAAAAAATCATTCGTCTATCTGGAGCCAGTATCAATAATTTCCTTCACTTTTTATCTGTGCCTATATATGTAGATTCCATGAAGAAAATACTTCCTTAGAACTGCACAACTGTGGAACACTCTTCCGTCCCTGATTTCTAGTTGACTACAATATAATTGTCTTTAAGTTCAACGTAAACAAGTTCTTGATGAGCTTAAGTGATCCAATTTATCAAGTTTCCATTACTAACGATTATTACGATAGTGTCCCATTGACTACTGTACACTCCAGGCCTTGATAAGTGGTGACTTGTTTGAAAAAAAATCTTCACCATCTTGGTTGGCAAGATAACTCATTAGGGAATATCTAACATTTTCACCTGTTTAAACGGATTACATATCTTTTGCAGACACCATAACGAACACTGATATATTTGCTTCGCTAATGGCTCATTATGATGCCTTTGTGAGTGTCAAGTTCTTCAATCTACACGTGTGCAATTTTAATAGGAAAAATGAAATGGCAGTCATTTTTTTTATCTTCGTTATCGTGTTTTTATTGCTGCAAATGCATCCGTAATTAGAAAACATGGCGACGCTAGTGCTGTTATTCACATCTTAATGTCTTGTCCGCCAGACATTGGTAAATTACAATAAGAGTGTCATGCGTCCATTTAATGGATAAAGCACTCGTAGATCTTAGAGCGAGATAGTAACAAGCAATGAAAATGAAACGCGGTGCCTTCAATGAGTTTCCAGATTTTTTGTACAGGAATTTAAAATGTCATAGACTCTTGAAAATTCAGTAAGTGCTATACATCTTATGAGGTGGCTTACCAATTTTTATAATTTCAGGTTCAAATGAACAGCTACAACAGGAATTGGAATACACCTTACTAAAGCCTCATCGTCACAGCTGGTGAATTTCAAAAATGCAATCTAAACGTAAGGACACATTAGAAGTACAATATGCAAATAAATTCTGTTTTAAACTTTCTAAAAATGCCACAGAAACGTATGTAATACTTCAGATTGCTTTTGATCTATCTTGCATGAATCAAGCATCAGTTTTTTTGAGTACCATAAGAGATTCAAGGAAGGCAGAAAGGCAGAGGAAGTTGATGAGAGGTATGGGAGGAGTAAGGAAGTCAGAAAACCAGAGTTAATTGGCCAAATAAAGAATTTCATGGATAAGGCCCATCGTGTGTTTATAGAGACAATAAGTGTACAGTTTGATGTCAGTGTGGGAACTCTACACACAATTATTTGTGAGGAACTGAAGATGCGGAAGATTTGCCCGAAGTTTGTCCCAGGTGTGTACCGTCCTTGTCACAAATTATTTGACCAAGATGGGAATCAAGACAGTTCCTCACCCTCCCTATTGTCCAGACCTTGCTCCCTATGACTTTTGGTTATTCCCTAAGTCCCAGAAAAACCTTACAGACTGTCGTTATGAAACAACTGTGGAGATGAAAGAGGCTGACAAGAGTCATATAAACGCTCACACAAGAGGACTTCCATGGGTCCTTCCAGAAGTTGTTGTAACGATACAAAAAGTGCATTGCAGCCAGAGGAGATTACTTCTAAGGGGACTAGAGTTTCATGTGTGTACTATCAATAAAAGTGCCCATACGAAAATTTCTGGAAACCTATTGAATATACCAAACAATAAATTTTACCGACTGTTAAAATGTTTGTTTGATCTTAATATTTTCATTGTTTATTAATTAATAAATTAATGTAAATATATAAGTATTTTATTTAGCAAAGAAGAATCTGTTACTTAAATTAATTCATACCTTTTACAGTATAACTATGTTCTCGTTAGATCACAACAATTAAGCGAGGTTGAACTTGGCGAGTACCTTATCAGCAACAATTTGATAATACCATGCGTTGTATGCATTTAGATAAGCGAGTATTATAATACCACAGAGAGATAAACTCACTTGCCTTGTACAGTTTAGGCCACTCTTGAGAAAAGTGTAGCACCTGTTAGCCTCCCACCGGATGTAACATAGTGCGGACGGCTATTTGCAAATACCGAATGACGTCACGGTAAAGCAAAAGACTATAAAAAGGAGAGAGAGCACATTTGAGAAGATGATTGCATTAGCTGTGTGATGACGTGCGAGAGCACGTCAAAGAAGACGATTACGTGAGGGATATCACAGCAATAACGATAGAATTAGGAACTAATTTTCGTTGTACAACAACAAAAAGATGAAGTTATTTTCTATTCTTTGTCTGCTTTGCGACTGATGCTACAACGTGTTGGTTCTCGGACCACGTTACACGGAGGGTTGTCATATAGGAGTAAACGGAATTCCTTAGCCATGATGAAGATAATATGGCCTGTTGTATTTACTTAGTGTGTGGATTTTTCTTTCATTTCTTTTTAATAATAAAATTTACCGTTCGTATGTTTGTCCACAGAGTTTACATTTACCATTTACGGGTTTCACAACTTATCAAGGCCCGGAAGCCACTCGGGAATAAGGGTTATTGCGTGTACAGTACGATAATGTTGAGATTTGATAAAGTGCCTACTTAAGGGGGCGGTTCTTCAGGATTTGTTTATGTTGGACTTGAAGACATCCAGGTTGTAGTCAGGTGCCAAACAGGCAGACGGAACAGAGTTCCACAGGCGTGCACTTCTAAGAAAGAAGCTTTGTTCATGGAATATACGTTTTGGTTTTGGCACAGATAAAGAGTGGGGAAAATTTTAGGCAGTGGTTTCAGCTAGACGGGTGTTTTTCGTGAAAGATTGGCGAGGGGGGATCAGGGATTGAAGCTCAGACGAGCACATGCCACGGAAATAACGATAAACAAAGATAGGCTCGCAACCTCTCTCCCGTGGAAGAGAGGTTGTAGGGAAGAGAAAAGGGCATCCCCCCACTAAGCCACGAAGTCTATTTTGTACTCTGTCAAGGCAGGATAGTCTGTTTTTAGCAGCTCCTGCCCAGAAGTGGCAGCGTATTCCATACGCTCTGATATTATTAATTCTCTTTTGTTAAAAATGCAAAAGTATTTATCTAAGCAAGCAGGGATGCCCGGCATAGCCAGGTCGTCAAATACGCTTAAATATGATATTTTAATTTATGCAGATTTCTCATGTATTATTATAGAGTTAATGTTCTATAAATTTTTATCTATTATAAAGTTGCGATTTCAAAAATAAAAAATATATTCATATGACTTGCTTACATCGAAACCGAAACCAAAACTTATGATATATATATACATATATATATATATATATATATATATATATATATATATATATATACTTAATTTACTCACATAAAATTAATATACGAAAGTATAAATTTATGCGTAAACTTTAAGTATTTACTTCAAAAGTGCTCAATATGTAGGTAGAGCTAGTTAGTAAGTTATAAAATATATATGGCGATTAAGCTACACTGAATATTCCGCGTTTATGAAACGCGGAATATTCAGTGTAGCTTAATCGCCATATATATTTTGTAACTTACTATATATATATATATATATATATATATATATATATATATATATATATAACTTGAGTTCCTTCAATTATAATCGAAACCGAAACCAAAACTTATGAAGAATTCTTCGTAAAATTATTTATAAAACAAAGATGACTTAAATGGCATCAGTTATAATCGAAACCTAAACCAAAACATGACGAATTCTTGAATAATTTTTTTATAAAATAAATAGATGACTTGAGTGTCATAGGCTATAATCGAAACCGAAACCAAAACTTATATTTTAAAAATCAATTCTTGATGAAATTATTTACTACAAGAAATGGAAGTCCATAACAATTAAACGACAGTCACTCGGATGTAAACGTGACACACAAAGTAAATAACACACACGCTATCCTATTAATATAGAGATACTTTAATTCTTTAATAATAATGCCACTAACATATCAAAAAAAAATAATCGAAGTGAATAAAAAGATGAAATTCATATGATAATAAGTGGTTTCAGTCGGATCAATAAAGTGATGTAAAAATAAAATTACAAAATTTTTTATTACTTTTGTTCTACCTATACAAGCTTAATTGCCACGGAAGGTTGGGAGTTATATCGGTCGAAACTTTTGCGATTAGCAACCAATATAAGAACAGTAGTTTTTTGAACAATCCAAATAATGTATAATTCATGAGGTTAGAAAAACATGAAATGCAATTACATTTCTGTAATTGACATTATCTCATCAATGGAATTGTATTTTTTCTGCTTTTGAAAGCGATAAAATATGATTGGTCGTTTTCAAGTGAGAACAGCTGTTTTGAATAAATAATAGTTCATATTTTTGTATCATCATCATCATCATCATTTTTTATTTTATTTTATTTTTATTTTTTTACCCGAAAAAAGGTATATTACGACTTGGACGTAAGCGGCCACAATTTAGGATTATATCTATAGGAGCACTATGATATTAAACGGTGAGATGTCTGTTCGCATTACATTTTAATTTTTGCATGTCAGTACAGACAGGGAAATAGGAAACAGGGAAGGAATTCCTAAGTTTAATAGTATGATGACAGAAACTACTAAAATATAAGGCTTTACGGCATCTAGGGACCGCTACAATAAATTTTTACGTCGGGTTAGTCGAGGGTGTTCACGTTGAGCGTAGGGTCACAAATGCTACGTTAGAGCACATTCCATTAAAATATTTGGAAAACAATCGAAGGAATGCAACATTACAGCGGTGCGGCAGAAGATTGAGCTTGATTTATAGTGCAGGACCTAGTAGACTGCAGACTCTTTCTAACAAGGGGGGAATAGTGGCGGATGCACCAGCCCCGTTTTTTCAGTGAATGTAACCAGTTTATCTAGTTAAAATTATATTTTTAAATATGCAATTTGTTAATTTAAATGGCAGTTGAAATTATATTTAAAAAAAAAATCAATTTGTTTATTTAAATGGCAGACCTACCGACGGAAAGAATGTTTTATCGGTTATTCTATCTACCTATTTACCGGGCAAAAATTTTAAACTAAAAATATGATAGATATACGAGGATGCCTCTAACTAGAAATGATCAATCTAAGAATATACATAAAAAAAACAGCTACACTACGAGTGCAAGATCGTTTCCCACCAAACGCAAATAGACGGACCGAGGATAATAACCAGAAAAAAGCTGCCACGCCCTATCGGAAAAGGGTTATCAGAAAAAGATAAAAACATATCTGTACTTCCACTGCCATCCAAAAATATTGTTCTACTCTTCCAGGTCGTCAGAGAAAAGAACACGATCAAGACATGCATGTGTGTCGTTTCATTCAGTTGTGGCAGGGACATTAAAAGGTGAGGCAAAGACACTTTTCAATTTACAATGCAAGAGAATCATAAATGGCGCGCCGATGATGCGTCCTCGGCAATCAGGAGATGACAGTGGCCGTGTGAGTAACGGTACGGGCTGTTCACTTAGTTGTGCCAAGTTCGAATCTAGTTCTTTCTACAGGAAACATTTGAATGTTTGTAACTTTCACGTGATCCCGTAAGTACGTATGTTTTTCTAGACAGAATTCTAACTAGAAAGCTAGAAAGATATCAGAGAAACGAATAACAACTAATCATTTTATTCGTTTAAAATGAATAAGATGATGCTCATAACATCCTCAGCAATAAATTCGATAAACGTGAGAGCGCTTCGAAATACCAGAAAGTTCTTTTGTCAAATATTTTCTTTAGAGGTTCTGTAAATTCCCATGTTTACGCTGATAAACCAGACACTGTAGACCATTTGAAGACAACATTCAACGCCTTATTTCTGAAATACTAATTTAATGCATAAAATTGTGAAAGTTTGACTTTTAGATCATGCCATATACGCGTGAGCTGTGGGAACCATTTGGTTTAAATTGTATTTAAATTATAAATGTCAAAACTTATTTTTTGGAAAAAAAAAGACACATATTTGCATGATAAAACATATTTTTCTGTAATCTATTTGAATTTTAAATTGGCCACGTATAAAAATGATCATATATATATATATATATATATATATATATATATATATATATATATATATATATATATATATATATATATATATATATATATATATATATATATATATATATATATATATATATATATATATATATATATAATGTAGCGCAATGGTTAGAAGCTCCGACAGTCATTTAGGTGGCGGTCGGGTTTCGATCCTGGCTTGAGGTAGTTGCTTATCTAGCCGCATTGATGAGCTATGAAACGGCGAAACAGTACTGTATGTTGATGACTATATATATATATATATATATATATATATATATATATATATATATATATATATATATATATATATATGAAATAGTAGAAGCACAGTAAATTATAAATATATAAATATAAAGTCTACGGAATAACAACTATACATAATCTGGAATTTTATTAATAAAAAACCGCAATTCATTTTAGAACGCACCACTATTCATTGCATTTTATAACGATTCCAATATATTCGTTATTTCAACTTTGCGTATTTTTTTTTTACACTATCACCTCAATTTTAATTTTCCATCTGTGTGCAAAATTCATAATTACCAATATCTACTTTGATAACAAACTTTCCTCTGGTGAGATAAGTCATTCATTGAAAATCCATGGATTAAGGAAAAGACTTTAATAATTATATGTACTCCCTTGTCAAAGAATAAATTTTCGTGTAATTACTTATACATAATTTAGCTTAGAATGTCCATTCATATATATATATATATATATATATATATATATATATATATATATATATATATATATATATTATGTATATTTAGTGGAGATGGTAATTAATAAAAACTGAAGAAAGTGCTCAATACTGTTGTAGAGCAAATATTCGTTTTATTTTTTTTTTACCGTACCTTTTCGTTAAGTTACATTATTGTTTCGGCTATATGGCCGTGTGGCCGAAGAAATCATGTAACTTAACAAAAAGATACGGTAATAAAAAATAAAACGTATATATATATATATATATATATATATATATATATATATATATATATATATATAGTTTAGTGGAAATGGTAATTAATAACAACTGAAGAAAATGCTCAATACCGTTGTAGAGCAGATATGCGTTTTATTTTTTATTTTATTACCGTATCTTTCTGTTAAGTTACATTATTGTTTCAGCTACGTGGCCGTTTTTTTTTTTTTTGGCCGTCTGTAGCATCCTCAGACTTTTACAGAAGTTTTCTGTAAAAGTCTGAGGATGCTACAAACGGCCAAAAAAAACGGCTACGTAGCTGAAACCATAATGTAACTTAACAGAAAGATACGGTAATAAAATAAAAAATAAAACGTATATATATATATATATATATATATATATATATATATATATATATATATATATATATATATATAGTAATTTATAAAATATATATGGCGATTAAGCTACACTGAATATTCGGCTTAAGCCTGAGGAGTCCTAGAGTGGATAAAACGTGGAATATTCAGCGTAGCTTAATCGCCATATATATTTTATAAATTACTAACTAGCTCCACCTACGTATTGAGCACTTTTGAAGTAAATTGCTATGCTGATGACACGACCATCTACGGCAACACACCAAAGGATGTAAATGAAAAAGTTCTCTCTGGTTCTCTCTCCTCTGATCTCGAGCGCGTGGTTCAGTGAGGAAGACGTGGCTGGTTACCTTTAATGCATCTAAAACCAAACTCCTATCCTTACATGATCAACGCTCTGATCCCCATCTGGCATCAATTGTGATGGATGGCTCTCGTCTGGGTGAGGCCTCGTTTTTTGACAAGCTTCTGCGTTTGGCCTTTACTCCTGATCTGAAATGGAACACGTATATCAAGTCTGTTGCCAAGGTCGCTGGAAAGACGGTGGGATCCTTCTACCGCTCCAGAAGATATCTCACTACTGATGCAACTCTCTATCTATATAAAAGCCAAGTAAGTCCAAGGATGGGGTACTGCTGCCACATCTGGGCAGGAGCTGCTAAAAACAGACTATCCTGCCTTGACAGAGTACAAAATAGACTTCGTGGCTTAGTGGGGGATGCCCTTTTCTCTACCTTGCAACCTCTCTCCCACAGAAGAGACGTTGCGAGCCTATCCTTGTTTTATCGTTATTTTCATGGCAGGTGCTCGTCTTAACTCCAATCTCTGGTCCCCCCTCGCCAATCTTTCACGAAAAACACCCGTCTAGCTGAATCCACTGTGAAAAATTTCCCCCACTCTTTATCTGTGCCTAAATCAAAACGTGGATTCCATGAACAAAGATTCTTTCTTAGAACTGCACACCTGTGGAACTCTGTTCCGTCTGCCTGCTTCCCACCTGACTACAACCTGGATGTCTTCAAGTCCAACGTTAACAAATTCCTAATGAACCGCCCCCTTAAGTAAACACTTCATCAAATCTCCACACTAACGTAACGTACTTGCAATAACCCTAATCCCCGAGTGGCTTCCGGACCTTGATAAGTGGTGACCACTGTGTAAAAAAAAAAAATGCTTAAAGTTTACGCATAAATCTATACTTTCGTATATTAATTTTATGTGAGTAGATTAAGTAGTTATATATATATATATATACTACGAAATAATGCAATGAAATATATCTACTGGTATGCAAATCCAGTTATTTTCAGTCTTACAAAACATTATTAGATGTAATATTCAATATAAGACTATCCCAGCCAAATAAAAATTGCTCAATATACAAGATAGAGCAAACGAATAAAAATTTAGGTTTTTAAATTTTATGATTTGAAGAGGTTAATTTTCAAATATAGAATTTTGTATTGCTTTACAAAAACAAAGAATACAATTGAATAAATCTATTTCCTTAACCCATGAGTTTTCGGTTGCTTATTTATCTCTTCAGAGGAAAATTATTAGCAAATATTTTTATTGGTTTGCGCCTCGTTTGTTAAAAGCAATAAAGATAGAAGATTAAAGTTATTAAAGTTTTTTTTAAAATATTTAAGATACATAGAATAAGGGAAATGGACATTGATGTTGAAAAAGGATATTGTAATTTAAATCTAAATCCATTACTAATAGTGTGGAATTGACTTAATTGCAGACTCGCAGTTTGGATAAAACAACAAATTCCTTTTCTTCCTGTTGATTCCCTTCGTTTTGACTGCACAGAAATAGCAGTCATTGAAATGTTTTTTTTTTTTTTGTTCCCGTCAACCGATTAGAACACTAAAACAGAGTGACTTTCTATTCTTTTTTGTCAACTATCAAAGATGCTAAAGATAATACGGGGCACACCTGCCTTATCTTGATCTCCCAGCATTATTTTGATGTAAGCAAGATAAGCACATTTTACAACTTCACTGATCCCTTTCTTGTAGGACTGCAACTTATATTCCCCGCAAATATAGCAAAATATATTTGAATTGTTTCAACAACGTCGCCTAGAAGATGATAAAGCCACGCTTAATTTTTGCCCAAAAATCTGCAACGAAAGTAAAACAATGGAGTTTAATTATTTCCTGCCTAACTTATAAATGGATTCCTAACATTAAGACACAATAAACCTTACTTTGACCCAAAAATCGACAAAAACATGTTACAATATTTAGGTCTATTTACTACTCAGTGTCCACTTCTTACCAACTAAGTACCTCATTGTATAGCAAAGTTGACCTTTACTTTAAGGTTTGTCATGTCAATTAACATACATCACAATGACAACCTACAATTGATATTATGAATGTATATAAAAACACCCTAACGTACTGTTGTCTCACGCATCTACGCTTCACAGTCAGATAAACTATTCTAAAAAATAACGACGCTGAAGACTAATATATAGTCCATAGGTATATCTATTCAAAGAGAAAAAGTAAAAACTGAAAGAGAAAACAAATGACGTGTATGAGAAAGTAAAAACAGTGACAACAAACGAGAGTAGGAAAATAAAGGAGTTAAAGAAAGACTGAATAAGTTCGTAAAGAAATGGAACATGAAATGTCACGTTGCATGACAAAGTAAACAAATACATTTTCCAGAAGAAGAAATAAGTAAAACATTCCGCTGATGTCGAGTATGGAAGCGAATAAAAAGAACGGGGGGTGCTGTATCACTAGTGGTTGCAAAAAGGAAGTAAATATCAACCGGAAGTGTAAATTAGGAAGAAAGTAACTTTTTAGTAAATAGTAACTTAAAGGGAGATAATGGGTTTAAAACAAAGAGGCAGAATACATAATTTTAAAATAAAGAAGCTATAAGACAGCAAATATCTGAACAACTTGACTTGATGAGAAAAAAATATGATTTTCAGAATCAAAACATTCAAATTAGTCGAAATCATCTTAGAAATCTTAGGCCCCCAAGAAATATGTTGGCTAGTGGTATCGATAATTATTGAAGACATAAAAAAAAACTAAGAACACTGCCAGGCCCATAAAGTGCCTCCGGATATAATTTAATAAAAATCGGCCAAGCGGTTTTGGACTCTACAGGAAATGAACTCACAGACACCCGAATATTTTTGTTTCTTCAATCAAATCTTTAATCAAATGAAACTGCAGTGTTTATAAATAGTATTCAATCATAGGTAGGTTGTATTATAGTATGACTTTTATTTATTTATTTATATATACTTTTATTTATTTATTTATTTATATATACTTGTATTTATTTATTTATTTATACTTTTATTTATTTATTTATTTATTTATTTATTTATATATACTTTTATTTATTTATTTATATATACTTTATTTATTTATACTTTTATTTATTTATTTATATATACTTTTATTTATTTATTTATACTTTTATTTATTTATTTACACAAACATTATTGGTTGCTCATGTGCATACATGTTTCAGCTTCGATTTTATTTCAAGTTTGGCTTCCTCAAACCTTAAATTGTCGAATTGTCGACAATCATGAATCTTAATTTTGAAAAATAATCGTAGATGAAACATATATGGCCATATGTAGCCAATTATATTTGCATAAGTAAAAAAAATAATGTATATAAAGGAAATAGATACCGTTATAAGCGCAGACGTTTGATTATAACATGAATAATAGCGACAGCTAAGACATATTACACTGAAACCACCAGGAAACGCATCGAAGCACAGAAATTAGGAACCCGTGATTTTTGGAAAATCTACAACAGTGTAGTAAATAATGGGCAGTCAACGATTCCCCCACTATCAAATAATCGTGAGGTCGCTTGCACGGCAACTGACAAGGCAAATCTGCTTGCTAGTCGGTTTGCCTTAAACTCCACACTGGCCCGGCACACCATTCCCTCCCCGACTTTCCTTTGCAAACAGACGCCATACTAGACGATTTGAAAATCACCCCTTCTAAGGTGCATCGTATCATAAAAACCTAGACACCTCAAAAGCATGTGGACCAGATCTCATGCCGTCTGTGCTAATAAAAAATGCTCTTCTGAGATTGCTCCAGTTCTCTCCAAACTATGCAATAAATGCCTTAGCGAATCTTGCTTTCCCGACTGCTGGAAAACCACTTCTTTGGTACCAGTCTCCAAGAATTCTGGTGAAAGAACTGACCCACTAAATTATCGCCTCATTAGCCTCCTCCCACTTTTCGCCAAAATATTTGAGTCCTTAGTTAATCTAGCCCCAGGCAACCACCTAACAGCTGCTAAACTCCTGACCGACAAACAATATGGATTCAGGCAAGCCTGTTCAATAGCAGGTATCTTAACTGTAGTATCTGAACGTATATACCGTTCACTGGACAAAATAGGAGATGGTAAAGCGGTAGCCCTTGATATATCTAAGTCTTTTGACAGGGTATGGCATGATGGTCTTCTATGAGAAATTAGATCATATGGTATCACTGGAAGAATACACAATGTAATTAAATCCTTCTTAAGTAAGAGAAAAATCCAAGTTGTCCTCGACGGTCGTACATCTATACAATATGATATAAATGCGGGAGTACCCCAGGGGTCTATCCTTGTTGTTCCTGATATTCATAAATTACCTCCCTGATAAAATTGTTTCGGAGATGGGTATATTTGCCGATGACACCACCCTCTATAACAGACATGAGGAGAAAACAAATGAACACATATCTAAGGAAATGGCAGAAACACTAGAGGATGACCTCCAATCTGTAGTGGAATGGGGACAAAAATGGGTGGTCACATTCAATGCTGCAAAGACTAAGCTTGTTTCCCTCAATAACTACAAGAAACCTTTTCTACCACCAATAGCAATGGCTAAGAATACACTGCATGAGAGTACTTCCTTTAAACTCCTCGGCCTAACGTTTACAGGGAACATGAACTGGAATATATACATTGAGAGCATTGCCAAGGCTGCTGCAAAGAAGGTGAGCTCTCTCTACCGTGCTAGAAAATTACTTACGCCTGAAAGTATCCTGTACCTCTATAAGGCCACCATTCGCCCATGTATGGCGTATAGTTGTCACATTTGGGCTGGTGCATCTGCTGCTTGTCTCTCACTACTGGACAGGGTTCAAAAGAGAGTCGCCACCTGATAGGTCCTGAACTGTCATCTAAGCTTCAGCCTCTGTCCAATCGACGAAATGTTGCATCCCTCTGCCTGTTCTATAAATACTTTAATGGTGGCTGCTCTGACGAACTGCAAGCATTTGTACCTCCTCAACGTGACTAAACCCGACAAACCTGACAAGCAACTAAGTCCCACCCCTTTACAGTAGAGATCCCTAGGTGTAAGAAAGCCTTTTACTCCAATAGTTTCTTCCCCAGAACTGCAAGTCTTTGGAACTCCATTCCGGGATACTGTTTTCCCAACTGTACTGATATGCAGAAGTTCAAGTGTAATGTGAACAAACATCTTTCTACTCATCTCACTTCATAATGCCCCCGCAAATTGTCCCCGATAGTAGCCCCCTATTTCAAAGTGGCATTTGCCTTGCTTGGGGTGAAGATTGAATAAAAAAAAATAGTTTTTAAAAAGTATTACAATAAAGTATTAGTTAATAATACTTAGTTATCCTCTTGCGTTTTTTTATATACAAAATAATTTTACTATGCTGTTGATCAGTTCACGAACGTTGTCTGTGGTGATTTATTTTCATGTTTTATACAGTAATCTACAATTTATATAGTTCTGAAAGCAAATGCAATTATTACCGATCGTTTCCACGCCAAACCATCTGACACGTATTTTCCAAGCCAGCGACAATATGGTCAATTAGTTGCTTAGTCTTCAGCTATAATCAGCTATTATGAGTGTAATTCGTTCTACAGTATGTGGATATCCGATGATCTTGTTTTAAATTTTGGATTGCATCTTGTTTAAAAGTTCCTGTCGTACCGCTATGTGCTTAAAAATTCTTTGCCGAATCGATTCTGTTTAACAGTCTCTGTCGCTGTCACGTGCTTTTTCTTCTTTTTTCTTTCTTCCACCGATCTCGATGTCATATATATCCATTTATTTTTGTGGTGTCACGCTTACTCCACGGCTTGGTCATTTGCACACGTCTCAGTAGCTTCATTATATTGATACATATACATATGTGTCTTTGGAATTGTTGTTCGTTACCCGTGCAGATAATATCACCTGTGTCAGCTATGTTTACAAATGAAACGCAATAATCTCTCAATTAGACTGGTAAACCCTGACCGTTAATCAATTACTGATTCTTCCGCCAAAGCGCACCACTGCCAGGCTGTTCCCTATGACATCGCCAGAGTCCTTTAACCAGTTCAGGTTCTATATTAGTCTGCCCGCCATGAGTGACCCTACCAGAGATTATATTTTAATTCTGCCACAATTTAGATCTGAAATGAGAGTTTCTTTTCATTCGACGATATAGTATAATGAAGCAATCCTAGACGGTTTTGGACTCCACGACAGAGGCGCACGAGCATAGAACGACCTAGATCCACGTACATCCAGCAAATTTCACATGACGCCAATTGTGATCTTGAATATCTGAGGCATCTGATGGAAGACAGGGAAATCTGGAAAGAGAGAGAGAGAGAGAGAGAGAGAGAAGAGAAAGAGAAAGGGAAAGATAAAGAAAGAGTCACATTGGTCCGGGCACGAGCCCGACCAGAAAGATAATTTTTATTGTTATTGTTCATTAAAAGTTCAACTATTATTATTGATTATAATACGAGATGTCCAAAAACATAAATAAATACAAAACATTTATCAACGTTTGTTGCGATGACGGCTGATAAAAATTTCGTCTCTTGGGCGTTAGTCTCGCCAAATCTCGTTTGGTCTTATGATAAACAGCATAGGTTTCAATGGACGAGATTTTGGAAGGTTTGTTATTTTTTGGTTCGGATTGTTGACACGGAATCAAAATAGTTGATGTTGTCGTTGAAAGAGCATAAAATCTGAACGCGACCATCTTAAGAGAAATAAATGATAAATGATTGGAGAGGAGACAAGTCATAGCAAACGCCTCACCCTTACCAACTCGAAATGAAGACATATATATATATATATATATATATATATATATAGAGAGAGAGAGAGAGAGAGAGAGAGAGTGTGTGTGTGTGTGTGTGTGTGTGTGTGTGTGTGTGTGTGTTCGGAATAGAAGAAAAAGATAGCGAGACACGAAAAAGAGGTATACAGTGAGCGAGAGAAAGATATGCAGAGAGAGAGAGAGAGAGAGAGAGAAAGAGAGACTCAAATTCTTTCTGACGATTGTGTGTAAAGGTATTCTATTCAATAAGGCACTAATAGAAAAGCATAAATCTCATTTATAAAACTCACTTTGTCTGTCTCCATATTTTCAAACTCTATCTCTCTGAAACTAAAAGTCGCAGAGTGGCCCTAGGAGTCTCAAATGATTGGATTTTTATGGACTGTTCTTTTATGAGTCTTTAGCCGGTTAAAATAGTTTTAAGGGATCAAAAAGGGATCGAAATTGAACAAATCGTCATACATTTTGTATATTAATCTTAGTTTATTTTTAAACAGTCTATGTGCGTGTAAGGTTAGTACAGTGATAATGTCACCAGCTTTGAATGCTACAGTTTTGCTTTCAGATTCTGATGATATCCAAATACATTTTGTTTACTTTATGATAATATATATGAAATCTGGACAAATAATAATATTATATTTAAGCGTATTTTACGACCTCGTTAGTACAATCATACGAACTATGAAAAATATATTTGAAATTTAATTTTAAAACCCGAACAAATACTATTTCTTATGAATGAACAAATACTATTTCTTATGAATGACGAAGTCCTGAAAATATTTTTTCTTAAATTGGGCGTAAGTAACCACAATCTATCAAAAAGGCTATTTAAAACTTATGTTTGACATCGAACGAAAACGCTATTTAAAACTTAAGAGTGGCAGATAAACAAAAATGCTATGAAAACAAAAGATAAACAGACGAACGAAAATGCTATTTAAGGCTTAAGGGTAACAGACAAATAATAATACTATTAAAAACTTGAGGGTGACAGACGAATAGAAATGCAATTTAAAACTTAAGATTAAAAGACGAACGAAAAGTGACAGACGAACAGAATATGCTATTTATTACTTAAAATGCTATTAAAATTTAAGATCGACAGACGAAAGAAAATGATTTGAAAATTTAAAACTCACAAACGAACGAAAATGCATTTTAAAACTTAAGAGTAAAGACGAGCGAAAAGGCTATTAAAAGATTAAGGGTAACAAACAAACAAAAATGCTATTGCGAAACGTGGTGAAACAACAACTATGAAGATTAGTCTAACAGTGCGCAAAAGAATAAATGCACAACATAACAGTGCGCAAAAGAATAAATACACAACATAACAGTGCGCAAAAGAATAAATACACAACGCGGGAAATTATTGTATTATGACCATCCGTTTGCTGATGAGGTGTTAGTTGATTGTCGTCGGGACGTTTCTAGCTCCACCGGTGTGAAAAAAAAAGATCGCTTGCCAGTAATAGTTACTTGATTTATTGTGCGGACGACATTAGCTCTACCGGTGTGAACAAACAGTATTAAAAAACGATAAGACATGCCTCAATTGTGTAGACCTCTCGCTTGGTTGATGTCCAGTTCATGTCTTCGTCTCTTTGGGTTGTTTCGACTGTGATGTCTGTTTGTGGTTGATATCTAGCTGTGGTGTCTGTTTGGTGTTGATTTCTTGCTGTGATGCCTGTTTGGGGTTGATTTCTGGCTGTGATGTCTATTTGGGGTTGATATCTGGCTGTGATGTCTGTTTGGGGTTGATTTCTTGCTGTGATGCCTGTTTGGGGTTGATTTCTGGCTGTGATGTCTGTTTGGGGTTGATTTCTGGCTGTGATGTCTGTTTAGTGTTGATTTCTTGCTGTGATGCCTGTTTGGGGTTGATTTCTGGCTGTGATGTCTGTTTGGGGTTGATATCTGGCTGTGATATCTGTTTCGTGTTGATTTCTTGCTGTGACGTCTGTTTGGGTTGATTTCTGGCTGTGATGTCTGTTTGGGGTTGATTTCTGGCTGTGACGTCTGTTTGGGGTTGATTTCTGGCTGTGATGTCTGTTTGGTGTTGATTTCTGGCTGTGATGTCTGTTTGGTGTTGATTTCTGGCTGTGATGCCTATTTGGTGTTGATTTCTGGCTGTGATGCCTGTTTGGTGTTGATTTCTGGCTGTGATGTCTGTTTGGGGTTGATATCTAGCTGTGATGTCTGTTTGGGGTTGATTTCTTGCTGTGAATCCTGTTTGGGGTTGATTTCTTGCTGTGATGTCTGTTTGGGGTTGATATCTGGCTGTGATGTCTGTTTGGAGTTGATTTCTGGCTGTGATGTCTGTTTGGAGTTGATTTCTGTCTGTCATGTCTCCTTGGGTAGTGGCAAATGACACGCAACACAGATTTGTAGAAAACAAATAAACTATTTATTTTACAATATTACACATCAATAAAAACAAAAATATTAAATTACAAATGATTTCTTTTATTCTAGCTAGACTACCCTAGTTAATTCTTTGTGCGGGAGGAAGGGGCGCCCTCTCTTCGTCTGCCAACGGTAACACCAAAATATGCGTGCATATTGCATGCTGGTCAGTCGAAAGAGAGATAGATAGATAGATAGATAGATAGATAGAGAGAGAGAGAGAGAGAGAGAGAGAGAGAGAGACAAAGAGAGAGATTGAGATGGGATTCTGGAAATTCTATTGCCTAACCCTTACGCGACAGGCCCCCTCACTCAACAAAAATATCCGTTTCACTACGCTGAGATTGCAAACAAATAGTGCTACAGTATAACACCATGCTTCAAAGATACGCAAAGATCATCATCCAAAATTTGTGAAAATGACCCATAAGATGATAAAGTCGTCCAAATAATCCCAATAATACAAAAATAATTGTTTTCACAAAAGCTTAAAATTCTACACAGTAACACATTTACATAACATTTTCACCTCGAACAAAATATGTTACAGCTTGGAACGTATGTACGACTATTTGTGATTATATTAAACTTCTGCAGGTTGGTGCAGTAAAACGCAAGAAACAATGAGAAAATTTCAAAGCCTAGTAATTTGATGTAAGAAACCATTAGAGTAGAAAGATTTCCAGCATCTAGAGATCTCTAAAGTGAAGGGGTGGGATTTGGCTACTTATCGGCTTAATCGGAAGTATGTAACTAGAGGCTGCACAACAGCTGCGAGTTCATCGGAGCACATTCCTTTTAAATATTTGTAAAACAGGCACAGGGTGCAACATTGCGGGAATGGGATAGAGGCTGGTCTTTGGCCATTCGTGCGGGTCCTAGTAGATTTGGGACTCTTTTTTGGACCATGTCTTGGAATGAAAGACTAATGGTCCATGTACCAGCCCAGATGTGGCAACAATACTCCATGCACGAGCAGAATATAATATTAGAATCATATTACTGTCATCACTGAGGATTATTGTGTCACCCAAAACTCCATATTACTGTGATCTTTTTGATCAAGGGAGATAACTATTTGTTTCACGTGATCTACATCTAAATTATTTTGCTCGCGACATTTAGTTTTGTTTTCTGAAATTCAGGTCGAAAAGATTTCCATATGGTGAATGCCATCAACTTTCGGGCAGATTGTTTCTGTCATTAAATCTCTGGGTCGCTTCTCTTTCAAACGAGAAGAAGATTTTGTTTTCTTTTTCGTTTAAAGTCGTTCCTTTGAAATGTAGCATAAAGAGCACAAAGACTTTCGTCTACATCTGATGAGATCAAATGAGAAAAAAGTAAAAAAAAGTAAAAAAAAAAAAAAACGGCGTCGAGGGAAGACGGGGTAGAGGGGGGCACGTTTCTATTAGCAACTAAATATATCTTCTTCGTTTTTGGGGTTTCTTTTTCGTTTAAGTTGTTAATAAATAATTAAAGCTTTCGGTCGAGATTCATAAAATCTGGTTCAAACGAAGAAAATGGCTGCCAAAAACGTCATTATTCAGATATTATGGTTCATTGCGTTTATAAAAAACAAACTTACCATCCTGTGGCTGAGAAAAATTTAGAATTGTACAAATTTGTACTGCCATCCAACTTTTTTATCGTTTTATTCATTTTTTATTTCACTATATTTATTAGTTTCATGTCAAAAGGTACAGCGAAGGATAATCATAGAATTTGGCAGATGTTCTTTGGTATTCATATTATTTTGATTCTTCGGACTACTGTTCTTATCTTCAGCATCATTTTTACAACGTCTCATAGGATTTAACCTCCGGCTTTCTTCAGTTGCATTTTGTCGAATTCGGGAATATTTCTGTCGAACTCGGGAATTTGAACGAACTTTCGAACGGAAATCTTTATTTATTTCACAGAGGTAGCATGCTCTCATTCCGTCAGCCATGACTAGATAGAGGTTCTAAGTAATTCACAATTGTATTTTTCGCTTACTCATGCTGAGAATTGAACGTTAAATCTTCAAGAGAATATCACTTTTACAATTGATTTTAACTCTAACTATGAGGGGCGTGCAATAAGTAATGCCCCTGACCCACTTCCAGTTGTCTGATCTAGCTGAAATTTTGCAATCACTGAAACGTCGTGAAGCAACAACCAATAAAGATTAGAATAATAGTCCACAATAAATAAATTAATGTAAAAGCTTAACATAACCTCATACGATATCTCCCTAGAACACTTTTAGCGAATTGTCCAATATCAAACCTTTGAATTCAAATATAATGACAACGACTATCTTGTAGTTGTACTCATTGTAAAATAGTACTGGAAACTATTTATTGTAGACGAAATATCGGAGCTGTTTTAAAACAAGCTAAAAAGGGTTGTTGTTTCATAACTTAAACAAAGACCAATTGCATTGTATGAAAATGTAGGCTTTGAGTAAAAGAATCTTTACCATTTTTGGAAAAGGCACATTTACGAGGGGCGTGCAATAAGTAATGCCCCTGACCCACTTCCAGTTGTCTGATCGAGCTGAAATTTTGCATGTGCAATGATTTATATCTCTACAGGTTATGTGGCAAATTACAGCTCTAAACTAATTGTGGTTTCTGTTTTACAGGTGTTTGAACTGAGTCAGGTGTGAAATGGAGCCTGTTGAATGTCGAGCAGTGATCCGGTTTTTGTATTTGAAAGGATGCACACCACAAGAGACTTTTGATGAAATGAAAGAAACTTATGGTGATAATGCCCCATCATATGACCTTGTAAAACGCTGGCATCGTGAATTCAAACATGGCCGAAAGTCTGTGGGAACAGCTCCCAGACCTGGTCGCCCCCCTTCTGCCATTGATGGGGCATCTGTCTGTCAAGTTGAGGCAGCCATTTTGGAAGATCGGCGCATTACTATTCGCCAAATAGCACAAGATGTCAAAATTAGTACAGGATCTGTGGAAACTATCATTCATGACCATTTGCATATGCATAAGGTGTCTGCCAGATGGATTCCCAGGTTGCTCACACCATTCCAGGAGTGAGAACGCGTCGAGTGCTCGAGGATGAATTTGGAGATGTGCCAAGAAGATGAGTCAAAGTTTTTCAAAAGACTGATTACACAGAATGAAACCTGGGCCCATCACTATGATCCAGATACCAAAGCCCAGTCAATGTAGTGGAAGCACTTGGAGTCACCACCTCCAAAGAAGGCAAGGGTGCAGCCCTCCGCTGGCAAGGTCATGCTCACAGTCTTCTGGGACCAGGACGGAGTAGTGATGACAGATTTCCTGGCAAAGGTACCACAATTACAGGAGCCTATTATGCTTCACTTTTGAGGAAATTAAGGGAAGCTATCAAAATCAAGAGGTGGGGCAAGATCAGCAAAGGTACCCCCCTCCTGCAGAACAACGCTCCGGACCACAACTTGCATGTCACCAGATCAGAAGCACGGAGTTAGGAGATTCGAAGTTCCTATCTGTCGCGGAAACCACCTGGCGAAGGCCAGAGGAATAGTTGGCCGAAACGTCGTGAAACAACAACCAATAAAGATGAGAATAATAGTTCGCAATAAATAAATTAATATAAATAAAACTCATCTCAATACTGAATTCCAATTAAGCTTTTACATTAGTAAGAAATGTCTTGAATAATAAAAATTGAAATTAACATGTTTACAAAAGAGAAACACCCATTGAAAAATACTGATATTAACTGAAATTAAAAATACAGATATTCAAACAAAAATGCTGATATTCATTTAAACAAAAGAAAAACTGATATCAATTGAAACAAATAAAAAACTGATATTAATTGAAATAAACAAAAACTGATATTTATTGAAACAAAAAACTTATATTAATTGAAACAAACAAATACATAGTATTCATTAAAACAAAAAAATAACTGATATTCATCGAAACAAAGAAATAACTAATATTTATCGAAACAAACAAATAACTGATATCCATTGAAACAAACAAAAACCTGATATCCATTGAAACAAACAAAAAACTGATATTCATTGAAACAAAAAAAAAACTGATACTCACTGAAACAAAAAAAACCTGAGATCCATTGCAAAAAACAAAAACTAATATTTATTGAAACAGATAAAAACTGATATTTATTGAAACAAACAAATAACTGAGATTCATTGAAACAAACAAATACCTGATATTCATTGAAATAAACAAAAAACATTATATTCATTAAAACAAATAAATACCTGTTTCCATTAGAATAAACAAAAAACTGATATTCATTGAAACAAACAAAAAAGTCATATTAATTGAAACAACCAAAAAACTGATATTCATTGAAACAAACAAAAAACTGATATTACTTGAAATAAACAAAAAACTTATATTAATTTAAACAAATAAAAACTGATATTTATTGAAACAATAAAAAAACTGATATTCATTGAAACAAACAAAAAACTGATATTACTTCAAATAAACAAAAAACTTATATTTATTGAAACAAACAAAAGAGCTGATTTTGATTGAAACAGACGAATAACTGATATTCATTGAAAAAAAACAAAAACTGATATCGATTGAAACAAACAAAAACCTGATATTCATTGAAACAAACAAATAACTAATATTCAATGAAACAAACAAATAACTAATATTCAATTAAACAAACAAATAACTGATATTCATTAAAACAAACAGATAACTGATATCCATTGAAACAAACAAATAACTGATATTCATTGAAAAAATACAAAAAACTGATATCCATTAAAAAACCTTATATTTATTGAAACAAATTAAAAACTGATATTCATTGAAACAAATTAAAAACTGATATCTATTAGAACAAACAAAAAGCTGATATTCATTGAAACAAACAAAGAACTGATATCCATTGAAACATACAAAAACTGATATTTATTAAAACAAACATAAAACTGATATTAATTGAACCAAACATATACCTCATATTCATTTAAACAAAAAGTAACTAATATTCATCGAAACAAACAAATAACTTATATTCATTGAAAACACAAATAGTCATTATTAATTGAAACAAACAAAAAACTGATATTTATTAAAACAAACAAAAAACTGATATTGATTAAAACACACAGAAACTGATATTATTGAAACAAACAAAACACTTATATTCATTAAAAAAAAAAAAAAACTGATATCCATTGAAACAAAAAAACCCTGATATTCATTGAAACAAACAACTAACTAATATTCATTGAAACATGCAAAACTGATATTCATTGAAATAAACAAAAAAACTGATATTCTTTGCAACAAACAAAAAATTGATACTCATTGAAATAAATAAAAAATTTATATTCATTGAATCAAACAAAAAACTGATATTCATTGAAATAAACAAAAATGTGATATCCATTTAAACAAACAAAAAACTTATATTCATTGAAACAAACCATTAACTGATATTCATTGAAAAACAAATAGTTAATATTCATTGAAACAAACAAAAAACTGGTATTTATTAAAACAAACTGATGCTCATTGAAACATATAAAAAACTGATATTAACTGAAATAAAAAAACTGGTATTCATTGAAAAGACAAAAACTGATGTTCATTCAAACAAACAAAAAACTGATATTAACTGAAATAAAAAAAAACTGGTATTCATTGAAAAGACAAAAACTGATATTCATTGAAACAAACAAAAACTGATATTCATTGAAACAAACAAAAAACTGATGTCAATTTTTAAATTGACATCTATGGTGAATTATTGTAAAATGTCTGCAAAACAAGAAATTAAACGACGAAAATGACGCTTAAAATAAAATAAATTATATAATTTACCTCCTTGCAAGAAGGTTCAACACAAGGTCAAATGTGGTTTTGAGAAATATTTGCCTTGGGATAAACCATGACAGTCGTAAATAGATTCAGTCGTATATATTGAAAAATGATGTCAAGAAGCTTGAGAGAAGTACTTTCAGATAGTGTATCACTAACCATGGCAATCAGTGGTTGAGAAGGTTTCTTGTAATTATTAAAGGAAATAAGTTTAGTATTTGCAGTGTTGAACATGACTAACCAGTTACGGCCACATTCCACTACAGACTGGAAGTCTTCCTCTAGAGTTTTAGCAACTATCTTAGGTGTGTGTTCAGTCGATTTATCCTCGTATCTGTTACAGAGTGTGGTGTGATCAGTACGGCTATGACAACAAAATATTCTTTTAATTGTTTTGACTCTCGAGTATATATCCGACGCAATTAGACACAGTTAATCAACCGAGAACCACATAACTCTATATAAAAGCATATAAGATATTAAAAGATACACACCCGAGAGTCAAAACAACTAAAAGAATATGCTGTTGTCCTAGTCCTAGTCATCAGCAAATATCCCCATCTCAAACGAAATTTTATCAGGGAGGTCATTCATGAATATCAGAAATAATAAAGGTCCACGGATTGACCTCATGTGGCACACCCATGTTGCGATTAATCTTGAAATAACCTTTTTTTGGTCTGATTTACTTTGAAATAGTATTTCCATTGGTCTGTCATTGTTATATTTGGAATAGCATTTTCAGTTAATTCAGTGTTCTCAATAATAGTTTTTCTCTTCAGTCGGTCAATCTGCTACGCTTAAGTTTAAAAAAGCATTTGTAAGAAGGGGTTCATTATGGATGCAACTAACATCTTCTTTAAATAGTCGGCTTGTCAATCTATCACGCTTCAGTTAGAAATAACATTTTTCTTGGTCTGCCATGCTTAATGCATAAATAGTATTTTTATTAATCTTCTCGCGTTTAAGTATATCAATACCTACGCAGCCTTTTTCCTTGCTAAGCGTGTAGATTGAATGGACGGATCTTAATAATGGTTTAGTTCTTGTTTTGTTTTTGTTTTTTGTTTTTTTTTTTGTTTTTTTCTTACATATAATATTATTATTTGTCAGCATTTTTAATATATAATATTACTATTTGTAAGCATTTTTTTTACATATAATATTATTATTTGTTAGCATTTTTAATATATAATATTATTATTTGTAAGCATTTTTTTTACATATAATATTATTATTTGTAAGCATTCAGCTCCGGATTTGCTTTTTTGCCGGAAAGTCATTAAAGAAATATCCGAATGTTCTATGGATGATATCTATTATTTCTCATAAAAGAACGTAAAAATGTTCGCTCGAAACTTTGTTTGTGTTTTATGATTGGCGATGTCATGGCGAATCTCGGTGAGAAACTGCAGAGAGCAAACAAACTGCCAAAAGTCGATTCGCATGGGAGTGTGAAGACGAGATCATTATTCAATATACCGCCCGGCGGCCACCATCGACCTTGGCGGGAGAAAGAGAGAGAGAGAGAGAGAGAGAGAGAGGGGGGGGGAAAGAGCGGGCAGAGGAAGAAGGAACATGATAGGAGGAAGACCCTTTGGTGTGCCTACTTTTCTGTTGAGAGTCTCGAATGCGTTGAACAAAATGAGAGATTTACAATTGAAGTTGAACGATGAATGCAACTGTAAATAAAATATAGATAAACAGAGAACGACTATACATTTCTCTCTATATTAGGACATCTATATCGCGCGCGCGCGCACACACACACACAGATATATATATATATATATATATATATATATATATATATATATATATATATATATATATTCTTGGAAGGTTTTAACCTTTAAAACTATATGAAAGAAACCTTTAATTTTTATATTTTTTATCATTTGTTAGAAATGACCTTTACTCCTGATCTGAATTGGAACACGTACATTAAATCTGTTGCTATGCCAAGGCCGCTGGAAAAATGGTCGGATCCTTCTATGGATCCAGTAGATATCTTACTGGTGACGTAATTCTCAATCTGTATAAGAGCCAGGTACGTCCAAGGATGGAATACTGCTGCCACATTTGGGCAGGAGCTGCTAGAAACGACTTGTCCTGCCTTAATAGAGTTCAAAATAGACTTCGTGGCCTCGTAGGAGATGTCCTTTTCTCTCCTCTGCAACCTCTATCTCACAGAAGAGATGTTGAGAGTTTGTCTCTGCTTTCTCATTATTTTCATGGCAAGTGCTCGTCTGAGCTTCAATCTATGGCCCCCCTCGCCAAACTTTCACAAGAAACACTCGTCTAGCTGAAAACACTATCAATAATTCCCCCCACTCTTTATCTGTGCCTAAACCTAAACGTAGATTCCATGAACAAAGCTTCTTTCTTAGAACTGCACGCCTGTAGAACTGTCTTCCGTTCTCCTGCTTTCCAGCTGACTACAATCTGGTTGTCTTCAAGTCCAATGTAAACAAGTTCTTGATGAGCCGTTCCACTTAAGTTAACAAATTTACCGAATTTCTATTAATAACAATTACTATATTGTTGAATTGACTACTGTACACTCTTCACCCTTATCCTCGAGTGGTCTCTGGGACTTGATAAGTGGTGATGCCTATGTTAAAAAAACTATTTATTCAGTAAGTCATTTAATCACCTGCAATCACTATATCAACTTGCTTTCTTGAATTCACAATAGTCCTAATGTTATTTCAGGGATCGTCAGTTGTCTACCATGAAACTTTCGGGGATTTAAAAACAAATCAGTATAAAAAATCATGGCTCACCAGCAGTATTGATCAAACACCACCTCCCTTAAACACAAGAACAACAAAATTTCCGAATACTTGATCTTGTTTCCTGGTTCATATTAATTTGGCTTACCTATTCATGCTATAAAAGTGTTTTCCTTACCTGCGACATTCGTCCCTGTCTTCAAATTCAAAATGGATATATTTTTTAATTTACCAGTCAGTTGCATTCATACAATTGAGATTAATCATCCCTAATATTATTAGTACTTTGTTTGTATATTTACATTCTTATTTACTTATTAAAAATATATAAAAGTTAAAAATAATTATATATAATTTTTTTTCATTACTAATGTAGCTTTAGATTATCTTTATTTGATTAGTTTTGTACGATTTAAAAGCATCAAGATGACGAAAAAGGCTTTATTTAATTGTTTAAATATTTTAGTTTTATCACCAACCTGTTTAATCATCCTTATTTCTAAGCCAGAAACCAGGGGTATAAAATCTATTAATTTTAAGGTAACGCGAGCTATTCTCAGAAATTCTGCCATAATGCTTCCGTAAAACATATATAAGGCAGGTACATTTTTTGTGTGGCATGCGAACTGTTTGAAAGGTGAAGGAGTTTCTTTTATCAAATATTTTATACGCAAAAATCCCATCCTCAATTTTTAAATCTAAATCCAGAAATGTAGCTTGTGTTACTTTATGTTCACAATGTAATTCTAACCCCTTTGGATATATGAGATGTTTATTTATTTCAAATACTTCGTTACAGTTTATATATATAAATCTTCTACAACCATGATAATTATATGTTTTGGATATATCGTTTTATATTAATAATGACATATATATATATATATATATAATAAAATGACTTATAAGTATTTTAAAAATACCTTTGGAAACACTAGTTTTACTAATTTTTATTTTACACCAGAAAGCTTTAGATTTTGAAAAGTCTGTGTATTTACCTTTACCGCCTGCAAAGGCTAAATCCACAGTATTATTTAATTCTTTTATAAGTTTTTCGTGTGAAATGTTAGCATACAACGTACTAAAATCATAAGTTTATATAGATTTTGCTTTTATTCTGGAATTTATGCTATCTAAATATAATGTACGGCACAATAATGTTGACATACCGGTTCTCGCCAGATCGCTGAAGTTAAGCGACGATGAGACTGGCCAGTACCAAATGAGTGACGATTTAGGAAGTGTAGGCGCTGTATGTACCACGCCAGGTTAGTATCTGAGGGCGCGTTTAATTTACTTGGGGAGATGCACCCCCGTATAAATTCCCCTGGCAGATAAGCGACAAGGCAGTACTCCACGTAATGGTGTCTCGGCAACCTGCTACAAGATGCCTTCCTGAAACTGCATCAGAAGTGTGGGCAACACGAAGTTGCGCCTCATGAAGCACCTAAAACACTTTGTAGCTACGAATGGCTAAATCCTAATGAACAAAATGTAAAACTGGTATCCGAATTCTGCTAACGAAGACGACGATATATAAAAAGTTTTATTTCTACTTCTTTGTTAACAATTTGATTAATTTATACAAACCTTACACTGTTTCACAAATTAATTTTCATACTAAAAGCGAACTTTTATCTACTTTTATTCCAGCATGATATTAATGTATGTATATATGATGATTGCAACGTTTTGTCAGACGAGTGCCACTCCCTCAGACACTTAAAATCCATGAGCCCAAAAATGACTTCCATCGCCACAGGATCATTTTAATAGACAAATGCCTGAGGGAGTATCTATACACAGATGATGTTATAGAGTCTTAGCTTTGTACGACAGCTAAGTCTCTCTCTCTCTCTCGGTTCAAAATGTTGAGATCCAGCAACAAGCAAGAGCAAGATCGTCAGCAACAAGTTAAACTGCAGACCAGCTTAATGCGGGTACTGGTCTCCCGCTTTATGATTTTTTAAATCAGAGATTTGCTTCTCCTAGAAAAGTTGCCTTCACCACGGCTTACGGGAACCCTCTCCACCCCAACACACACATACATACACACAAACACATATGGTGCTAGTTGGCCGTTGACCCCGAAAAAGGGTTCATTCGCCCTTTGGAAGGTCTTGTTTTTAATCCTTCAGGGAAACTAGCCACCCTCCTCACCAAGCAAGTCTGGGGGGGTCCAGTTTAGTCGCCAGTGACCCGACCATGAGGCAGGTAGTACTGGGTTACATGGTACATGACCTGACATGCAATATATATATATATATATATATATATATATATATATATATATATATCGATTTTCCGTATATTCTTTTTTGTATTAAAATCAAAGATATTAATAAAAATTCCATAGTTGTTGCTACCACGAGCGCTTTCGATTCGTCCACGAATCATCATCATGTGTTGAAGTAAAAAGGACGAAGGAGCGAAAATGAGAATGAAAAGTGAAAACTAAAATATACAGTAAACGGCGATAACTTAAAATATATAGCGTCGATGAAAAGTCGATTAAAAATACAAGTATTAAAATCAGCAAGTTCGTGGACACCGTTAACAAAGTCCGTCCAATACGAACTACGCAAGACATTTTAGAACGTTGCTGCTTTTCTCGAATGCGATATCATTTGTAGTTGGTTATAGGGTTCTAATATACGACGCTTCAAGAGATTTTAATTTTTTAATATTATTTTCGTGTTGTATAATTTTTATGTTGTCAACGAGGACCTTTCTAAGATTGGAGGGGGGGAGCAGCTATGTCCTATATATAAACATTCGATAAACGCTACCTTACAGATGCTAAACTTCTCTGACCAACAATATGGATTTAGGCAAGCGCGTTCCACAGCAGACATCCTAACTGTAATCTCTGAACGTATATACCATTCACTGGACAAAGCATGGAAGGGTAGAGCGGTAGCTCTAGATATATCTAAGGCTTTTGACAGGGTATGGCATGAAGGTCTTCTCAGGAAACCCCAATCATACGGAATCACTGGAAGAATACTTAACATAATTAAATCCTTCTTAGATAAGAGAAAAATCCAGGTTGTCCTCGACGATCTTACATCTAAACAATATGATATAAATGTGGGAGTGCCTCAGGGGTCTATCCTTGGACCTCTATTATTCCTAATATTCATACATTTTCAGATGGGTATATATGCTGATGACACTACCACGTTCTATAACAGACACGACAGGAAAACAAATGAACTCATATCTAAAGAAATGGCAGAAACACTAGAGAATGACCTCTGATCTGTAGTGCAATGGGGACAAAAATGGATGGTCAAATTTAATGCTGCCAAGACTAAACTTGTTTCCTTCAATAATTACAAGAAACCTTCTCTACCACCAATAGCAATGGCCAATGACTCTTTATCTGAAAGTACATCTTTTAAACTCCTCTGCCTAACGTTCACAGGAAACGTGAGTTGGAACAATTACATTGAGAGTATTGCCAGGACCACTGTGAAGAAGGTAGGTTCTCTCTACCGTGCTAGAAAGCTACTAATGCCTGAAAGTATCCTGTACCTTTATAAGGCCACCATTCACCCATGTACGGAGTATTGTTGTCATATTCGAGCTGGTGCATCTGCTACTAGTCACTCGTTCCTAGACAAGGTTCAAAAGAGAGTCGCCAATCCGATAGGTCCTTAACTGTCATCTAAACTTCAGCCTCTGTCCCATCAACGAAATGTTGCATCCCTCTGCCTGTTCTAGAAGTACTTTAACGATGCTTGCTCGGACGAACTGCAAGCACTTGTACCCCCTCGGCGTAAATACCCCCGACAAACCCGACAAGCAGCTAAATCCCACCCCTTCACAGTAGAAATCCCTAGATGTTAAAGAGCCTTCTACTCCAGTAGTTTCTTCCCCAGAACCCCTAGACTTTGGAATTTTCTTCCGGGTCCCAGCTTCCCCAACTGTACTGACATGCAGAAGTTCAAGTGTAAGATGAACCGTCATCTTGCTGCCCAACTCTCCACATAGTTCCCCTGTAGCTTATCTCCCTGATAGTAGCCCCCTATATTAAAGTGGAAACGTGCCTTGTTTGGGGTGAAAATGTAATAAAAAAATGTGTCTTGTTTCGGGTGAAAAAGTAGTGTAAAAAAATCAAGCGTTTCCGGATTTATATACAAAATGAAATCTCCAAGTTATATTGTTGATATTCGAAACAACTGATTGATTGACTAGTAAACCCTATACAACGGGGAAATATCGATTCCATGCAATAGTATGATGAATCTTTAAAAGAGTGAAATGAGGAAAATTTTGTGTAGCTTGATTGCCATATATATTTTCAAAGCTTGCTATATATATATATATATATATATATATATATATATAGATATTATTATTATTATTACTATTATTATTATTATTATTATTATTATTATTATTATTATTATTATTATTATTATTATTATTGTTATTATTATTGCAAGGGAAATACATTTTATTGTGATATATATCAAATACTTTTGCTTATCCTTTTTCTTCTTGATTTATCTGTCCAAAAAATGTAACATGTCCCTCGGTCATTTTTGAACGCAAGGAAGAATTTAATGCGTATAAAATTGCGATGATATATCAAAAATGACGAAGATAAATATTTCATTTTTTTCTGTTGAAGCACCAAAAAATAGGCAATTTTTATATCACAATAAATTTTATTTCTTTTGAAACAATGGATTGTTTATGGATTTTACTCACTATATGTTTATGCTAATATTTGTATCTCTTTGATAGCCAACCAGCATAGTAACAAACTTCGATGAGGCTTTTTTTTTTCAAGTAATTTTGATTAAAAGAAATTGTTGTTCCGTTGTCAATCAACAATTGCCGAAGAATGTTTAAAAGTATATGATTTTGTATAAGTTGAATAAACTATCAATTGTCTTCTGGTAGGCACATTAGTCAATAAAAGCAATGGTTTTATTCTCCGGCTGTTTTGTTTTCAGGATTTGTAATAAGTCTTGTGTATATTAACACCATGTTAGTAAATAGATACGTTCATTTGGAATTTTTGTTAAGAAATATATTAGGATAGTAATTTGTGACATGATATGATATTAGGATAGTAATTTGTGACATGATATGATATTAGGATAGTAATTTGTGACATGATATTCCGCATAACAACGTTTGTAATTTCCAGTTGTTATTTGGAAGTTAGCAGTGATGAGTCTGTTAATATATTATTATGAATTCTTTTGAATGTTGTGTAGTTATCCATTGTTACAAACTCTGAACACAAAACAATCGGTTCTCTAAGCGTAGAAATTTCATTCACTAATGTATCTGTCAAAAATATAACTGATATAATCATTAATAAAATAATTTGTAAAATAATCCATAAAAAATATTAAAAATAATTACTATAAATCTGCACCATTGAAGTATTTTTATGACTTCAAAGGAGACATTTATACTCAAATTGATGGAGTTTCTATGGGTTTGTTTGTCGACCGATTGATAGATATATGCCAGATAACTGGTCGACAATTATTATTTACAGATAAAAATTATCCATGTTAAAAGTTTAATAGAAAGGAATATTCGTTTTTATAACGTTTCTGAATTTTGGAGATGATGATTAGTTATTCGTATTATTTGGCTTTATCCGACTACTGTTCCCATCTTAAGTGCAATTTTCACAACGTTTCGCTCGATGTAACCTCCGACCTTCTTCATGCGTATCTTGTCGAACTCGTTTTCATAACTAGCACAAACTAGCACATGTTAATCTAATAGATGAAATTTAAGCTAACCATAATATAAACAAAGATACGTAACAAAAACCCAGCAAGGATCTTTAGGTTATGTGTAGTGATGACGTAATGGAAAATATGGATTTTGAGACGTACAGTTGAGAGATAAGCGTTAGCTGACAGAGGTTTTTGAACAGGACTCCCAAGGAAATCCGAAAAGGGCGACTTAGCATAATGTAGTCGTATATAAAGCGTATAAACTCTGAAAAGGAACCCAGCAAGGAATAAATGATTCTATAAAAATATAATTCATACTTGAGAGTTTTCGCTTTCGGAGAAAAGCACATTTAATTTCAGAACGCGTGGAAGGAACGAAGGAGAGGAAAATTGGAGGTATCTGTTTTTGCTAGTGTCCCAACCGACCACGATATCCGTCTCTTGTTTACATCCTTTCTATAAACTATTAAAATATGTATGCATATATCAACGCACGATAGAGAATAGAATAAAACGTTTTGCATTCATGAGTCTTAAAAAGCCTCATTATAGATAGCACACATATACACAAGAACTCTGGCGAAAGAACTGGCCCATTATAGTTGCCAAACTTTTGTCCAACCATCAATATGCATTTAGGCAAACCCGTTTTACTGCAGATATTCTTACTGTAATCTCTGAAAGTATTCCAATTATAGTGCCCAAAAAGCTTCAATCTGAACAAGCGCCCATACTTACAAAGCTGTTCCAACACCCTGGAAAACCTCATCATTATGTCCCATATTTAAAAATTCAGGTAATCGCTCATCTCCCTCTCAATACAGACTACTCAGTTTTCTGTGTTGGTTGGTTGTTTTTGTTTTACGGCATATCAACCCTTTTCTGGTTATTTAATGCCGAATCCAATGATTTTGAAGAAATTTTTTTTTAATAGAATACATTTGTTGCTTTCACGTCGGTTTCTATTTAACCCATAGTTGGGACCCTAAAAGGTACTACCACTCCGGGTCAGAGTGGACCTGGGAGCAATGGTAATTAAACGGCGGCTCCACTCTCCCCAAAGCCCACAAGCTGGGGCCCTCACCACTGGATATAGTTTAAAGTCATATCCAGGACCCCCATTGAGGGACTTTTACCCTCTGCAGGGGGGCAGTCGGCGTATTCTAATGCCCCACCGACAGGGCCCAGTTTTCTGTGCGTCATGAGTAAGTTGCTGGAATCTGTGTTAAATATTGAAGTACTCACGCACCTCAGGAAAAATAATCTCCTTAGTGACATGCAATATAGATCCCGTTCTGCTAGATCTACAGCAGATGTGCTAACGGTTATATCTCATAAGATTATCGAATCTTTCGACGGAGGTTTCCTATCTAGAGTAAACGTCCTTGGCATATCAAAGGCCTTCGATAGGGTATGGCATAAAGATCTACTCCACAAAATCTCTAGCTACGGTATAGCTGGAAATGTCTTTTCAATTATTAAATCATTTGTCTTGGATAGTTTAATAAGATTAATGATTGATAGACAGAAATCAGAAGCTTACAGTATTAATGCTAGAGGCCTTCGGGGATCCGTTCTGGGCCCAACTCTCCTCCTAATCTACATAAATGATCTCCCAAATCACATCCTAATATCATTCGTAGACATTTATGCTGACGACACTACCATCTATGGCAACACTTCAAAAACCATAAACAACCAATTTCTTTCTGATTCACTCTCGTCTGATCTTGATTACGTGGTGCAATGGGGAGAGAGGTAGCTGGTTACTTTTAATGCATCAAAAACCAAGTCTCTATCTTTACATCATCAACGCTCTGGTCCCCGTCTGGTATCAATTGAAATAAATGGCTCTCGTCTTGGGGAGGCTTCATGCTTTGACAAGCTTTTAAGTTTGACGTTTACTCCTGATCTGAAATGGAACACGTACATCAAATCCGTTGCCAAGGTCGCTTGAAAAATTGTGGGATCATTCTACCGCTCCAGTAAATATCTCACTGCTGACGCAATTCGTTACCTATATAGAAATCAATACGTCCAAAAAGAAATAGTTGACACATCCGGGCAGGAGTTGCTAGAAGCAGCTTATCCTGCCTTGACAGAGTTCAAAATAGACTTCCCCGCAATCTCTTTCACACAGAAGAGACTTTGCGAGCCTGTTCCTGCTTTATCATTATTTTCATGGCAAGTGCTCGTCTTAGCCCCAATCTACATTCTCCCCTAACCTTACTTTCACGAAAAAGACTCGTCTATTTGAAACCACTATCAATAATTCCCCCACTCTTTATCTGTGCCTAAACCCCAACGTAGATTCTATGAACAAAGCTTCTTTTTTAAAACTGCACGCCTGTGGAACTCTGCTTCATTTTCTGCTTTCCAACTAACTACAATACGGTTGTCTTCAAATTCAACGTGAATAAATTTTTGAGTAGTTATCCCTTTATGTAATCCAATTTATCAAATTTCCACCACTAACGATTGCTACGACATATTCCCTTTGACCACTGTGCACTCATTAACCTTTATCCTCGAGTGGCTCCCGGGCCTTTATTAGTGGTGACTCCATTGTAAAAATATAAATATGATATGAATAAAACAGGGAAGGGAAGTAGCTTTAGAAATATTCAAGGTTTTTGACAGGGTATGGCACGATGGTCTTCTCATGAAAATTAGATCCTATGATATTACTGGATGAATGCTCAGCATTATTAAATAAGAGAAGAAACCAGGTTGTCCACGATGGTCGTACATCTAAACAATATGATATGATTGCGGATGTACCTTAAGGGTCGATCCTTGGACCTTAACGGAATTTAAACAAACAAAATCTTTAAAAATAAAGCTCTCTGAAAAGGGGGTTATCTTTTCTTTCTTTCTTTTTGTTTTTCCCTCTCTTTGAAAGGGTTGGTTTCTCTTTCTTTTTGAAATAATTTTCCTTTTCTCTGAAAAGTGTTGTCTTGCTATGTCTTCATCCGTTTGAAAGGGGGGCAAAGAAATAAATCACTGTTTACGAGTCTCCCGTCCACAGCTTGTAATACTTAGTGACAAGCTCTGTCACTCTTCTTACGTCGGTCTCCTTTCTCTGAAAGGGGTTAACGTCTTCAATAAATGGTGTTTCAACCTCTCAATAAAGGCCTTACATCCTTGAAGACGGTTGAGAATTTTACGTCGCTCGCTGGGCCCGACGGAATTCCAAAATACAGGACTTCACTGTCCGAAGTCTTCTTTGGAATAGATTTGAAAATGGCGGAAGAAAGATTTATGGAATTCACTTTACAACCCAACCAATCAGCGTAAAGCAATGCTGATGGCTACCAAGAAAAAAGGGAAGTCTTTAAGAGAGAGAGAGAGAGAGAGAGAGAGAGAGAGAGAGAAAGAGTGAGTGAGTGAGTGAGTGATTGAGTGAGTGAGTGAGATGCACCCACATTCGCCAGCTGCAGGCTCCAACTACTGCTAGTAGAGGTCAAGATGAGGAGGGGGTAGGGGTTAAGTGAATTTTACAAGTTGGCGAAAATGCTGACACCCCACCCTTCCCTTTTATAATGGCGAGGTCCTTAAAAAAATTATATTCCGACACTGGACTTTTATTATTCCTGATATTCATAAATGACCTCTCCGATAAAATAGTCTCTGAGATGGATATATTTGCTGACGACTAAGAATATTATTTTAAATTATATGATTTTTTTATCAGTGCGAATTTTCTAATAACACGTTTTTATCATTATAATTTTTTCAATAGGATTTTTCTATCAATATTGTTAGAATACTCTTCTAACAATACAATTTTTCTATTAATACAATTTTCCTTACAATACAATTTTTCTATTAATACAATTTTCCTTAAAATAAAATTTTTCTATTGATACAATTATCCTTAAAATAAAATTTTTCTATTAATACAATTTTCCTTAAAATAAAATTTTTTCTATTAATACAAATTTCCTTAAAATAAAATTTTTCTATTAATACAATTTTCCTTACAATACAATTTTTCTACTAATACAATTTTTCTTACTATACGATTCCCTAACAATACATTTCTAACAATGCGGTTTTCCTAACAAAACTATTTTTAACATGATTGTATTCTAAAAATACGATGTTTTTGACAATATCATTTTTCTATCAATACGATTTTTTAACAATAAGATTTTTCTAACGACACAATTTTTCTAGCAATAATATTTTTCTTACAATACGATTTTCTGCTAATACAAGTTTCTAACACAATGATTTTGCTAACAATATACTTTTTTTATCAATACTTTTTATGACTACTACTTTTCTATAAAAAACGATTTTCTAAAACTACTATGTTCCTATCAATACGATTTTTCTATGAATACGATTTTTCTAACAATACGATTTTTCTAACAATACGTTTTTTCTAACAATACGATTTTTCTAACAATACGTTTTTTCTAACAATACGATTTTGCTACCAATGCGATATTTTTAATAATACGATGTTTTTAATAATATGATGTTTTTAAAATTACGATTTTTCTAACTGTATACTTTTTCTCGCGATACGATTTTTTTACAATACTATTATTTTAACAAGACGATTTTTCTAACACGTTTTTTTCTAACAATACAATGTTTTTAACATTACGATTTTTTAATAATACGATTTTTCTAACAACACGTTTTTTCTAACAATTCGATTTTTCTAACATTTCAATATTTTAGCAATACGATTTTTGTTTGTAGTAAAACGCTTCGACTTATATATAGGGCAGCAACCTCATAAGAATGACAATCACGGTTTAGTAAATCAATAATCAAACGAAAGTATATAATAACTCGCATATTTAGTGGAATGATATCGATCGCATGGGGAACAAATGTGTCGCTGTCGCTCGTCATGATTGTATCATGACTTTGCAATCACTAAAGTCGACTGTAGAAATTAGTTGAGAATGTGAAACTTTCCGTTTGTGACAAACATAATAAGGACAATAAAATAGAATGAATCTTGCGTTATACTTTCGACTTCTCTTATTCTGTCCTTTAGTCCTCACATTCCATGAGCGATGTTTTCGACAAAACTGAAAATTTCTTGTTTTTTTGTATAAGAATCTATTTTAATACTGATAGTTTTCAGATTTTGAACCTTAGAGTAGTATTTTTAGCTCCTTACATCAAACGGAGTCTGGAGGAATTTCCATAAAAACTTTCAATTTTTTAAACAGACAGACGTTTTTCAGAAAGTCAAATCTAGACGAAGCCTATATAGAAAAACCGGTATAAAAAAAAAAAAACAGGAAAAGTCTATCATTTTTATTTTGGATGCCGAAAAGCCGTCCAAAAAACTCGAAATGAAAACTAAGCCGCAAAGTGAAGAATTTGTCGACTTTTTTTTAACTAAAAAGATTTTTTTTTCCAAATTGTAAATGAAAAAAATAATAATAAAGTTAAAGTAAAGTCGTTTGCATTCCATGTCGACAGTGGAATGAAAGAATCGGAAAGAAAACATTAGAAGTTGATTTGGATGATGCGAAAACGGTTCGGGTCGGAATGTTCCGTCAGTTGATAAGTGCCAGACCCCGTCAGGCATTGGGGGCGAGCTGAGGTAACAAAAACTGACCAGACGCGACTGAAAAGAAAATATTTTTTCTTAAAAAAAGGTTAAAAGAAAACATGGAACCAAAAACGCGTAGAAATACGTCTTTAAAAATTCTTTTTTTCGTAAGAGTTTGTAACTAATGCGACTTTATGTTTCTTTTGCATATTGTTGACATGAGAGCTGCCGTCCCCTCGATCGAGGCTGTCCCAAACTGGCTAACTGATTAACGACACTGACTAATAACCTGGGTGGGCCAAGTTCAAATTCAGTTCGTTCTCGGGGATGTTGGCAACCTTCACGTGGTTTCTTCTGTAAGTAACCGATGTCTTTCTAGAAAGAATTCTAACTAGAAAGATATCGAGGAAACGAATGACAATAATAATCATAATTTATACCAAATGAATGAATGATGCTTAAAAACCACACAAATCTTACATTGAATTCTTTGTTTCCTTGTTTTAATATTTCAGTGAAAAAAATTCTTTAATTTAAGAAAAAACAACTTTGCAAATTTTAATTCTGTCAAACTTTAACTCATTCTAATACCTTCCCTTAGAATCATAGTTTGAGAAGCACGCCGATAAAAGTGTCCATACGAAAAAAGTCTGCAAACTTGTTAAGAGCACCTCGTGGATTCAATAAAATTCGTGTATCCGCCATCATTCCTCGCCCATTGCCATAGACTCTTATTTGGTCCCCTGTCTAAGAGTGAGAGATTAGTGGCAAACAATATTCCATGCATAAGCGAATTATGGCTTTGTAAAATAAATATACGATGCTCGCTGGTGAGAATAATTTTCTAGCATGTTAGAGGTGTTAAATATTGATCTCGTTGGCATCATCAGATTGCCAAAAGTGAAGCCGAGAGATAACACGGCGATTGTTTCAATGTTTAAAAATATGAAATGTTTCACTAAGAGAAAGAATGTTAGACACGGAATGTAGGGACAATAACAAATTACAGAAATATAAGTTAAGCAGAGTAGAATTGTTTCAAATGAAGCGTTTTTATGAATAGATTTGAAATTTAATTTCATGAACAATGATATTTAATTGAATAGCAACACCATAATATTTAATTAATTAGCAAAACAATGATATTTAATTGATTATTTAATTGATTAGCAAAACAATAATATTTAATTGATTAACAAAACAATAATATTAAATTGAATAGTAAAACAATAATATTTAATTGAATAGCAAAACAATAATATTTAATTGGATAGCAAAACAAATATAATAATATTTAATTAAATAGCAAAACAATAAACAATGAGCAATAAGGACTGACTCTGTTGTGTTACGTCAGTTTAATGAACAAAGAAATGGTTGATCATATATTGACGGACCATAGGTGAATTGTCGAGTTGGGGAATTAGATAGTTGGAGAGAAAGAGTTGTTCGTCTGTCGTGGAAGTATTTCGACTGACCGATTGAAGCGATGCAGAAATAACAGAGAAATGCGTATAACTGCGTATATAAAAATGTTATATAAAGAAAACCTAACTTCGCATTATGTCGTTTTCTTTTGGAGGAAGTCTTCTTACAGCATTCGCAGAACCGAGAAAAGAGAACCAGAGAAACAAGCCATGTGCCCCCCAGAAAAGATGTTATTTGTTTCGTTAAAGAACTGTCCATCGTATATTATTTTCCGTTTATGAACTATATCTATCTGTGAATTCAAATGTGTAGAACGCACACACGCACACACACACACGCACACACGCACACACGCACCTGTTTGCAGCAACTTTGCCCATGTTATCAATGTAGCTGTTACAATTCATGTTGTCTGAGAATGTTTGGCCGAGGAGCTCCAAAAATGGGTTCTCAGGTAGTTATTAGTCATGGCAATCGAACGAATATGTTACGTTGTGGGGGTATAAAGTATATATATATATATATATATATATATATATATATATATATATATATATATATATATATATATATATATATATATATATATATAAGTAATGTGATTTATAATTTAAAAATTTAAAAAAAAATTTAAAATTTAAAAATCAAATTTTAATTAAATTAAAAATCAGTTTCATAAGAAGGAACAACAACAAAGTCAATTATCTGTACGATCGTTTCGGAAATCCGTGCTTTTTATTTGTGGTATACATGAAGTCACGTAGAACAATTATACATAGTTTTTTTTGGTAAGCACGGTCTCCTCATCAGCAAATTTAGGAGGATTTCTATTGAATTGAAAAGACACCAAAAATAAACCAAGCATTAAAAGTAAGGCAGATGAATCTTTTAGTTTTTCTTTTTTTGAAATCAGGAACTGTGTTTAAAGTAGTCATTTAGATGTTTGCTATAGCTTTTTATTTTATTTTAATTAAAATTTGATTTTTAAATTTTAAAATTTTTTTAAAAATTTTTAAATTATAAATCACATTACTTAATATTGAATTAGCTCTAGGACATTTAACTATCGAGCTTATTATATATCTAAATTACAACGAGCATTTCCTGTATTTTAATTAAACTAGTAATTTCACTATTACATTAAAATACACTTAGCTCTTTAGACTATTATTCTAATCTCCTTTAAATTTATATATATATATATATATATATATATATATATATATATATATATATATATATATAAGGCGCTGTATATAAAGTGTGTTGGGTATATAAGGAGTTGTGTATATATTGAAGTTTCTTCGTGTTGTCTAATGTTCATAAATGCTTGCATATATATATTGCACATATATAAAGATAAATAGGACATTGCCTTAAGGAGAAGTGCTTTCCAACACCCTGAAAAACCTCAGCAGTATGCCCTGTATTTAAGAATTCAGGTGATAAGTCCTCTCCCTCTCAGTACAGACCTATAAGTCTCGTGTGTGTCATGAGTAAGTTGCTGGAATCCGTACTAAATGGAGAAATAGTCAACCACCTCAGCAGAAATAACCTCCTTAGTGACACGCAATATGGTTTCCGTTCTGCAAGATCTACCGCAGATGTGTTAACTGTTATATCTCATAGGATTAGCGAATCTCTCGACAAATGCTACCTTTCTAGGGCAATTGCACTTGACATATCAAAGGCTTTCGACAAGGTATGGCATAAAGGCCTACTTCACAAGATTTCCAGCTACGGTATAACTGGAAATGTTTTCTCAATCATTAAATCATTTCTCTCTAATAGGCTCATAAGAGTAGTGGTCGATAGACAAACATCAGAGGCCTGCAGTATTAATGCTGGAGTCCCTCAGGGGTCCATCCTGGGCCCAACTCTCTTCCTTATCTACATCAATGACCTCCCTAAACACATACTTAAATCATTCGTTGACATCTATGCTGATGACACGACCATCTACGGCAACACATCAAAGGCTGTAAATGAGTTCTTTCTGATTCTCTCTCCTCTGATCTCGAGCGTGTAGTTCAGTGGGGGAAGACGTGGCTGGTTACCTTTAATGCCTCTAAAACCAAGTTCCTATCTTTACACCATCAACGCTCTGATCCCCACCTGGCATCAATTGTAATGGATGGCTCTTGCCTAGGAGAAGCTCAATGTTTTGACAAGCTTCTGGGTTTGACCTTTACTCCTGATCTGAAATGGAACACGTACATCAAGTCTGTTGCCAGGGTCGCTGGAAAGATGGTGGTTTCCTTTTACCGCTCCAGAAGATATCTCACTACTGATGCAATTCTTTATCTATATAAAAACCAAGTACGTCCAAGGATGGAATACCGCTGCCATATCTGGGCAGGAGCTGCTAAAAATAGCCTATCCTGCCTTGACAGAGTACAAAATAGACTTCGTGGTTTAGTGGGGGATGCCCTTTTCTCTTCCCTGCAACCTCTCTCCCACAGAAGAGACGTTGCGAGCCTGTCTTTGTTTTATCGTTATTTCCACGGCAGGTGCTCGTCTGAGCTCCAATCCCTCGCCCCCCCCCCCGCCAATCTTTCACGAGAAAGACCCGTCTGGCTGAAACTACTGTCAATAATTTTCCCCACTCTTTATCTGTGCCTAAATCCAAACGTAGATTCCATGAGCAAAGCTTCTTTCTTAGAACTGCACGCCAGTGGAACTCTCTGCCGCTTGCCTGTTTCTCACCTGACTACAACTTGGACGTCTTCAAGTCCAACATAAACAAACTCCTTACAAACCGCCTCCTTAAGTAAGACACTCTATCAAAAACCCCAATACTAATGATTACTACAATACTATCTCATTGATTACTGTACACGCAATCACCCTTATCCCTGAGTGGCCTTCGGGCCTTGATATGTTGTGACCCCCATGTAAAAAAAAAGAGAATTCCTTTTAGCTTAATGTAATTTTTATTTTGTTCCAATCCAGAGTGCACTTTTTGGGAAGCTGGATTTTCCCCATGTGAAAAACTGAACTCGTGTCAAATTTTTTCCCTCGTGGGGAGACAAGTAAATAGGAACATCTTTATATATCCCAACACCACGAGTGCATTTAAGACGTTTTATCACCGCACAAGCATAAGCATGAGAAATCAACAGTAGGTTCTTTGATATGACATAGGCGCGTTCGAAATAAATGTTTCCGTTTACAGCACAATTGAAATATGATACATAACTGTTGCATTTTAAACTTTAATTCAAGCCTTATATAAAAATAATTTTATAAAATCAACAGTAGGTTCTCTACAGTGCAATATAGACTACAATGCAATGTAGATTGTCACTGTGGGAAGGCATCTGAATCTTCTTACCGGTGCATTGTGGTGGGTCCACGATCAGAGCAGGTAATTAATCGATTTGATCGATTTCGATGACAATAAAAACACTAGAAGTGTGAAACGTTTGTTGATCCTCATTCAATCCTGGGCAACGTCGGGTCTCCCTGCTAGTATTCTTTAAAAATGAAATATTAGAATTTCCTATATTATTGTTATTATTGTACTGATTCCTGATATTCATAAATGACCGTCCTGATTAAATTGTGCCTGCTGTGGGTATATTTGTTCATGAGACCACGCTCTATAACATATATGAGGGAACAACGAATGTACGCATATCCAAGGAAATAGCAGAAACCCTAGAAAACGAGCTTCAATCTGTAGCGGAATAGAATTGTAAATGAATGCTAACATTTAATGCTACTAAGACTAAGCTTCTTTCTTTTAACAATTAAAAAAAAGTTTCAACCACTGATTGTCATGACTACTAACATCCTACCTCAGAGCTCATCTTCGAAACTCCTCGGTTTAATATTTACAGGCAACATAAATTAATATATTGAGTGCATTGCCAAGACGGCTGTAAATAAGATGGGCTCCTTCTACCATGCTAGAGAGTATTCTATATCTTTTACACAACCCATATACATATGAGCAATTCCGTACACTACCCCGTTAGACCCGATCCCAAATAGTAGTCCTTTAAGTCCAAGTGATAATGTGCTTTGTTTGGGGTTTAAAATAAGGTAAAATAAATAAAAATGTAGATTAATGGCAAAAACATGAAATTTCCAAGGGATGGCACTTGGTTCCGTTCGTGTTTGTTTATGTGAAACTGTATTTATTCATAGATTGATCGAACAACTCCTCCCCGATTTAGTAGCAATACTTTCTTTCAATTGGTCAGAAGACAAAAAACAATGAAATAAGAGGCAGGGGCCATCTTATTTTATTATCAAGATCGAAAGAGATTGTTATGGGTGCGAATATTTTTTGGTCGTTTGAGAATAAGATTGGAGCTGATGACCACTGGGTCCAACACGTCCGCAGACGCCCCTCTATTTCCGATCAGTGTTCTATCAATGTCGAAAATAAAAGTTGCTCGTCAAAACAGAAATTTATTTATTTTCATTCAAGGAAAACCTCATCTTTCTTTTCCATCATTCTCTTGGGAAAATATCAAGAAGTAATTAATAATTTACAGCCTTTCAGAATTGGTAAAATGTCGAGAATCGTTGTTTTGATTGATTTTATTATATAATCAAAATAAAACCAATTTCTAAAATATTTAGAGATTCACTTCATAACGCTGAGTATCCTCTAACATGGGGCCCGGATATATATCCGATGGTGAGGCCCCACCTTGCGGGTTTTGGGGAGTGTGGAGCCACCCTTTAATTACCATTGCTCCCATGTCCACTCGGGCCCGGAGTGGTAGTAGCTATTAGGGTCCCAACTATGGGTTAAATAGAATCTGACGTAAAAAAAATATACTTCATTAAAAATCGTTCCTCAAAATAACTAGATTCAGCATTAAATAACCTGAAAAAGGTTGATATGCCATAAAAGAAAAACAACCAACCAACCTCTAACATGATGACCAAGATTCAAATTATCTTCAGACAATTTGTTTCATGCAAAGAAGAGTTTATTAAACTAAATGGAAGTGACGGCAATTTGATGCTTAACGACACGGATTGACAATCTGCGTGTCCTAAGTTCGAATCCAATTCGTTCTACAAAAACCCAATTTCACTTCGATCGTTGACGAGCTTCACGTGGTTTCTTCCGTAAATACCCGATGTCTTTCTTGAAAGAATTCTGACAAGAACAATATCGAGGAAGCCAATGTAAATAACAGAATCTTCGAATTCGTACTTAATGTGATGATAATTGAACTTAATATGATCATAATTGGACTTAATATGATGATAATTGAACTTAATATGATCATAATTGGATTTAATATGATGATAATTGGACTTAATATGATGATAATTGGACTTAATATGATGATAATTGGACTTAATATGATGATAATTGGACTTAATATGATCATAATTGGACTTAATATGATCATAATTGGACTTAATATGATGATAATTAAACTTAATATGATGATAATTGGACTTAATATGATGATAATTGAACTTAATATGATAATAATTGGACTTAATATGATCATAATTGGACGTCATATGATGATAATTGGACTTAATATGATTATAATTGGACTTAATATGATGATAATTGGACTTAATATGATGATAATTGAACTTAATATGATGATAATTGGACTTAATATGATGATAATTGGACTTAATATGATCATAATTGGACTTAATATGATAATAATTGGACTTAATATGATCATAATTGACCTTAATATGATGATAATTGAACTTAATATGATCATAATTGGACTTAATATGATGATAATTGGACTTAATATGATCATAATTGAACTTAATATGATGATAATTGAACTTAATATGATGATAATTGAACTTAATATGATCATAATTGGACTTAATATGATGATAATTGAACTTAATATGATGATAATTGGACTTAATACGATGATAATTGAACTTAACATTATGATAATTGGACTTAATATGATGATAATTGAACTTAATATGATGATAATTGGACTTAATATGATGATAATTGAACTTAATATGATGATAATTGGACTTAATATGATCATAATTGGACTTAATATGATCATAATTGAACTTAATATGATCATAATTGACCTTAATATGATGATAATTGAACTTAATATGATCATAATTGGACTTAATATGATGATAATTGGACTTAATATGATCATAATTGAACTTAATATGATCATAATTGAACTTAATATGATGATAATTGAACTTAATATGATGATAATTGGACTTAATATGATGATAATTGAACTTAATATGATGATAATTGGACTTAATACGATGATAATTGAACTTAACATTATGATAATTGGACTTAATATGATGATAATTGAACTTAATATGATGATAATTGGACTTAATATGATCATAATTGGACTTAATATGATCATAATTGAACTTAATATGATCATAATTGGACTTAATATGATGATAATTGGACTTAATATGATGATAATTGTACTTTATATGATTATAATTGGACTTAATATGATGATAATTGAACTTAATATGATGATAATTGGACTTAATATGATGATAATTGAACTTAATATGATGATAATTGAACTTAATATGATGATAATTGAACTTAATATGATTATAATTGGACTTAATATGATGATAATTGAACTTAATATGATGATAATTGGACTTAATATGATGATAATTGAACTTTATATGATGATAATTGAACTTAATATGATGATAATTGGACTTAATATGATCATAATTGGACTTAATATGATGATAATTGGACTTAATATGATCATAATTGAACTTAATATGATGATAATTGGACTTAATATGATCATAATTGGACAATATGATCATAATTGGACTTAATATGATGATAATTGAACTTAATATGATGATAATTGGACTTAATATGATGATAATTGAACTTAATATGATAATAATTGGACTTAATATGATCATAATTGGACTTAATATGATGATAATTGGATTTAATATGATGATAATTGAACTTAATATGATGATAATTGAACTTAATATGATCATAATTGTTGTGGTTGCAAGGTTGAACAATGATTAGTAAGGAAATACAATGAAGACGCAAACAACTAGATAACGCAATAATAAGTGTATTAAAGAAAAGGTATATTTACAATATGTACAAATGACAGTGTCGAGTCAGAGAGTCTTGGTGGGAGGACATGTACGCTCTTCGGCGTCACTTCTGGTGGCATTTGAGTAAGACGCACCAAGGCCAACCTAGGCTTGCCATTTATAGTGTTATGTTATTCGCATATGCAAATAAGTGGTTGCCACCACAACACCCCCCTCCCAAGATTTGAAGTCACACAGATTTCAATATCTTTTTCTTTTTGGGTTTACCATTAATGGTTCATTCACTTTTCTTTTCCTACCTGATCTTCGGGGTTCAGGTGCATTTTGAGGCGGTTCCAAATTAAAAGATTCGTATATGATATCTATGGTGTCCTCCTCTTCGACTGTTGTCGTATCATCATCATCTTGGATATGACGTTTTTTTATCTGATTTAGGTGCCTTTTATGTATATTCTGTGGACCTTTAATCATGTATGTACAATCACCAATGCGTTTATCCACTACTCCACATTCCGAGTAAGATGTGTTATTTCTGTAGCACTTAAAATATACTCGATCTCCCGAGTTATATTTCTTTCTCCTCGTGTGTGTAGTGTTTCGGATAATTGCCTGCCTTGGCAATAGTTTGTCAAACGCTGATTTTACCTTTCTGGCAAACATTAGATCAGCTGGTGATATGTTTGATGGTGTACTAGGGTGTGGTGTAATCCTATATACTTGCAAGAATTGTTGCAAAGCTTTTTCTGTTTGTGTTCCAATGGATTTCTTTAACGCTCGTTTTAGCGTGTCCACGAACCTTTCCGCGAGGCCGTTCGACCTTGGATGATACGGCGGAGTCGTGATGTGCTTCACTCGGAACGTGTCGCAAAATTCCTTAAACTCTGCGGATGTGAACTGCGTTCCGTTTTCAGTGACCAGTGTGTCTGGTACACCGAATCTTGCAAACAACTCGTGTAGGAACCCTATTGAGTTGTTCGTTGTTGGATTCCTGCAACGCATTACCTCCGGCCATTTTGTGAAACTATCCACTACAATTAAATAATAGTTTTCACCTACTGGACCAGCGAAGTCCATGTGGATTCTCGACCATGGTTGGTCGGTTTTCGGCCAAGGTTTGTGCACTATAGGTGGAGATTTTGCCGCTAACTGGCATCCTTTACATTTATCAATTGTTGTCGCTATGTCAGTGTCCATGTTACGCCAGTACACGTAGCTTCTCATTAACGACTTCATTCGATTTATCCCCGGATGTCCTGTGTGGAAATCTCTTAACATCCTATTCTGCAATGTTTGGGGTATTACCACTCTCTCGCTGTACAGTAACACATCGTCACATATGGAGAAAACTTCCTGCACCTTTGTGTCCGTTATAATTTTCTCTTTTATGTCCTTTATATATTCGTCTTTCTCGGCTTCCCTTTTAATGTCCGACAAAGTTACGGGTAGTTCCTTAATGATGTTTGCTACCATATTTTTTACTTCAACATTTGTCCGAATTGCTGCAATGACTGATTCTTCCAGATTGTGTTTCTGTGGTATCAGTCTTGACAGTCCATCCGCATGGCAAATCTTTTTTGATGCTAGATGTTGTAGCTGGAAATCGTAATTAAGTAGTATTGTACCCCAGCGCAGCAATCTATTTGCGGTGTATACCGGCAATCCTTTTTTTGATCCATAGATCGTGACTAACGGTTTATGGTCGGTTTCAAGTATGAATTGTCTACCATATAAATATCGGTGAAATTTAGTCACGGCAAAGATTATGCTCAACGCTTCTTTTTCGATTTGTGAATATGCCCTTTCGGCTGGTATCAGCGTTCTCGAAGCGTGCGCTATTGGTTTTCTAGACCCATCCGGCATAATATGTTGAATGCATGCTCCTAAGCCGTAGGAGCTAGCGTCACTAGCGACGACTATTTTTAAGTTTGTGTCAAAGTGCGTTAAGAATAATTCGGATATTAGTGCGCTCTTTATTTTGTTAAAAGCGGTTTGACATTCTTGCGTCCAGTTCCACGGTGTATCCTTTTTAAGCAGATTATTTAAGGGGGCTCGCAAGTTATGCATTCCTTCAATAAAAGATTGGTAATAATTTGCGAGTCCTAAAAAACTCTGCAAGGTTGTTACATTATCGGGTGCTGGCATATTTTTTATTGCCGCAGATCTGTCCGGGTCTGGACGTCGTCCATGTTTGTTTATTATGTGTCCAAGATACTTAATCTCGCTCATACAAAAGTCACATTTACTTTCTTTTACTTTACAGCCGAATTCTTGTATTCGAGTAAATACTTGTTTCAAATGTTCCTTATGTTCTTCTAGGGATTTGCTCCTGACAACAATGTCGTCCAGGTATGCACATGCGCACTCAATACCACTTAGCATGGTGTCCATCGCTTGCTGAAAGATGGCAGGCGCTACTTTGATGCCAAAAGGCAATCGGTTGTATTTGTATAATCCCTTATGCGTATTGATGCATAGTATTTTTGAGCAATTCTCCTCGACCGGTATTTGCAAATACGCGTCGCTCAAGTCTATCTTGGAGAAGATATTACCCCCATTCAACTTCGTGAATATTTCCTCTGGGCTTGGTAGGGGGTAATGGTGATCTTTTAATAGGGAGTTGACCCCGGTCGAAAAGTCTGCGCACACTCTAACTTCGTCATTCTTTTTCTTTACATATACGGTGGGGGCTGCCCACTCGCTGTGTTCTATTTTTGATAGAATTCCCGTCTGTTCCAATCTATTTAATTCTTTATCAATCTTTTCCAACCCAGCGAACGGAACATTTCGCTTTTTTCTAAAAATTGGGCTGGCGTTTTCTTTAAGTTCAAACGAGGCCTTGAATTTATTGCAGCGACCTAAGTTAGTCGTGAATGCCTCAGGAAATAATTCTTTTAAATCGTCTTTTATATTTACTGTTGTTGGAGAAGAACATTCTAATTTTTTACAGAATGTATTGATTGGCTTATCCCATAGTCCGAATTTCTCAATTAATTCTATTCCAAACAGATTTTCACTATTTTTTAGTACGAATATTTTTAATTTCTTCGAAATCCCTTTCAATTTTCGGGAGGACAACTTCTCCTTCAAATTTTATACCACCACCAGTTACCGTCCGGGCTTCTTTACTAGTTTTCATCATGGCCGGTTTTCCCAACTTTTTCCACGTATTCAGGTTTATTATAGAAACATCGGAGCCAGAGTCGAGTTGTAACTTTATTGATGTTTTAAATATTTCCACTTTTACGTATTTTCGCCGATCTTTGTCTAATTTTGTATTTGATTTTGTTTGCTGTACTCTCTTTCTGGTGTAATCTTTATATCTGCAGCAATCGCTTTTGTGTCCCACCTTCTTACAAATGTAGCATTTTTTCTTCTTATAAGGTCAATCTGATTCCCAATGCTTTTCTGCACATCTCTTACAGTTATATCTAGGAAGAGGCTTGTTATATTCTGTACTATATTTATGGTTATTATCTTTGGAATATCCCGTTCCATTGCTTTTCTTTGTAAAGTTCTTGGTTGGTGCGTATGGTTTTCTAACTTTTCTTACATATGCCACTCCGGATTCTTCTATATTTTTTTAATCCTTTTTTAGTGTAATGGCCCTTTCACAGTCCTCTGCTAGTTTCTGGAGGGTTAAATCTTGCTCAGATTCCAGCTTAGACAACACTCGTCTGCGTATTTCTGCATTTTTCGTGGAAACTAACCCTTGAGCGAAGATTAGACATTTAAAATCTTCTACCGTTAGTTCTGCAAGCTTAAAATTATCGAGTTTTTATTGACAACTGATGCGTATGTCAAATAATCTTGGTTGTCCATCTTTCTTAGATTCATGCACAGCCATCTTTTATGAAAAAGAGATATATTTGGATTAAATAATTCTTTTAGTAATTTTACAGCTTCCATGAACTCTAATTCCGCAGTTTTTTTTTTAGGTAATATGTAATCTACGAATTTGCTGTGTTCTGATGTACCCAATTCTCTGAGTAAGAGGCTCACTTTCTGACTATTTGGCCAATTTTTACAGTCCAGTTGAAAAATATCCTCGTATCTTGTGTAGTATGCTTCAAAATTCTTCTCTTCCTCAGGCACATAATGAAATGTGTCCATGCTATTAAAAATAGTTGTATGGGAGAAATTAACACTATCGACATTTTCTCGATTACTCTTTAGTAGTTCCAGTGTTTTAGCAAAACGTTCCTCTTGTCTTTCTTCATATTCCAATTGTAGTTTCTTATGCCTTTCTTCCTGTTCCAATTGCAGTTTTTCTGTTTTAATTGCGCCATTTTCTTCTTGTTCCTGCTGCCATTTCAATAATCTGTCCTCTCTCTTTTCCTCGCGGTCAGCCTGTGCCTGTATTTGTGTTTGCAAAAGCTCGTTTTGTGTAGCTTGTGTTTGCAAAAGCTCGTTTTGCGTAGCTTGTCTGCGTTCATCCCGCTCAGCCTGTGCTTGTAAAAATTGCATGAACATTTTTGATAAGTCTTCCATGTTTTTTTTGTTTTTTTTTAGTGTGTAGTTAAAAAAAATATTGTACCATGTACCATATACACCGGTTTGGGTTACAACAAAAAAAAGCAAATTGCTGTAAGCTCCTGTTTTCAATAATAATATCGCTGCTTGCAATAATATATTCTTTTTGCGAGTCACGCTGCAAAAAAAAAATAAAACAGGTTTATCTGGAATCACGAAATGGAATTGACTTTCCGTTTTTAGGCACTTACTAATAAGTAACTCTTTCCACAAAATAAAAGTTTGGGTTTTTTTTTTTGGGTTTTTTTTTAATCGAGTCACAATTGAATAAATGTATGCAGTACATTTAGTTCTTTGAGTTTTTTTTTCTCTAGTATTGTAGTAATTAAAATACCTCTTAAATTGAGATTACCTTTTTTCCGTGACGTTTTACTGTATTATCCGTTATTCAGTGACAACTTCAAGAAAAAAAATCCTTTCCTTGAATTTTAGTTTTAGCTGTGGTATTTCCTTTTAGTACCGACGTCAACCAAACATTAATTAAAAAGTCCTTTAGTTGTTGTTTTGTTTACGGAGAACAGTAATTAGAATCCACTGGTGAACTTTTTTCGTAGGTTACTTCCTTGCTTTTCGTAATACGGGTCTGACCTGTCGTTTTTGCGACAGGACAAAGTTCGCTTTTCGTTTGCAAGTTGGTCCTTTAGTAAGATTTGTCGTGTAGCGACAAACAAAAATTCACTTTTACATTCGTTTGCAAGTCGGATTCCCAGAAAACGGCGTAAATTGTCGCTTTTGCCATGTTAGAGGTTTTTTTTTCACTTGAGTTGAAACTTCTCTTTAGCGTAAAATCCGTTTGCTCGTCAACACTTTGCATTCCTTAAAAAAATGGTCAACCTTTGCGTTGTACTTTTTTTTTTAAATAGTTCTTCGTCAAACTGTTATATTTGACGCTTCATATCTCGTCGCCAACTGTTGTGGTTGCAAGGTTGAACAATAATTAGTAAGGAAATACAATGAAGACGCAAACAACAAGATAACGCAATAATAAGTGTATTAAAGAAAAGGTATATTTACAATATGTACAAATGACGGTGTCGAGTCAGAGAGTCTTGGTGGGAGGACATGTACGCTCTTCGGCGTCACTTCTGGTGGCATTTGAGTAAGACACACCAAGGTCAACCTAGGCTTGCCATTTATAGTGCTATGTTATTCGCATATGCAAATAAGTGGTTGCCACCACAACAATAATTGAACTTAATATGATCATAATTGGACTTAATATGATGATAATTGGACTTAATATGATGATAATTGGACGTAATATGATGATAATTGAACTTAATATGATGATAATTGGACTTAATATGATCATAATTGGACTTAATATGATGATAATTGAACTGTATATGATGATAATTCGACTTAATATGATGATAATTGAATTTAATATGATGATAATTGAACTGTATATGATGATAATTGAACTTAATATGATAATTGAACTTAATATGATGATAATTGGACTTAATATGATGATAATTGGACTTAATATGATCATAATTTGACTTAATATGATCATAATTGAACTTAATATGATGTTAATTGAACTTAATATGATGATAATTGAACTTAATATGAGTTCATCAACGTTTGTTTCCAGAAAGCTCTTTCCCTATATACTTTGATACCTCCGTCTGTGTGTGATGGAGAGAGAGCGATATATATATATATATATATATATATATATATATATATATATATATATATATATATATATATAGAGAGAGAGAGAGAGAGAGTTCCCTATGGACTTGAAAATGGCTTAGCCGATTTTTTTAAATTTCACACGCATGTACTTGATGTGTCTGGGAGTGTTCTTGCGTATGTTTAGTATTGGAATGCGTCTGATAAAGTACCAAAAATTGATAATCGAAAAACTCCGATCGAAAAAGGAAGTTCAATTTTAACCAAAATTAAAATTTTTATACAACCTAACATCACAAGTGCATTTAAGAAGTTTTATCCTCGCACAAACAGAAAGGCCCAGCATATAAAATCAACTGTAGATTCGTTGATAAGACAAGGTCGCGTTCAAAATGAATGTTTCTGTTTAAAGCACAATTGAACTTGACTTTTGCATTTTAAATTTTAAATTAATCCATTGTCTACAGATAATTTTATAAAACTAACAGTAGATTCTCTACAGTGCAATGTAAACTACAATGTATTGTGAACTAAGTTACTGCAGAGAGGCATGTGAAGCTTCTTCTCTGTACACTAGGAGGGTGGGGCTAACTTAGGCAGGCAATCAATCGATTTGAATTTTTAAAAAAAATGGTCGATTTCACCGATTTCGATGACAATTATGTGAGGGTGAGACATTTGTTGATCCTCATTCAATCCCGAACAACGTCAGGTTTCCCTGATTGTCGCAAAATACATGCAAAGGAAAAATTTAGTTCTTTAGTTGTTTAAAACGTAATAGTTTTAGTTGTTCTAATGAGCTGAAATGTGTAATTAACTAAACAAGTTTCCCATTTCTTGATATTTCGATATTTTTCTCTCGTTTTAGCTCGTCTTCCCCACCTCCTTTTAATCCGATTCCAACAAATTTACTATGAAACTATTAACCAGTAATGCAACTTTTTCCCATTATTAAACTGAATTTTGTATATTTATTGACTCTGTAAAAATAAAATGTTTTCTTGACAAAGTTTTTTCAATAGAACAAACAAATAATAAGCATGTGCATTCGTTTTTATTTTGTTTTGGGTTGTCTTTGTTTTTTTGTTATATGCTTTTTATTTCACCCTAACCCGCATGTACAGGCACACACACGCGCATATATATATGTGTGTGTGTGTGTATGTGTGTGTGTGTGTGTGTATATATATATATATATATATATAGCTGTTTAAAAATGAAGACTGAGTTTTTGCATCCATGGTAAAAAAGAAGAGCGGAGGGAAAAAATTTAATGGAGGTTGAAAAAAAATTAACTTAATAATTGGGTAGAGTCAGCCGATTGGGTTTTGCCCTCACTTTTCACAGCCGAATCGAGGGAAACAAATTTAAACTGGAAACGACTAAAATCAAACTATCGGAAAGAGAAAAAAAAAATTGTGATAATTATATAATGGAGAGGAAACGCCTTAGAGATTAATTACGTCCAGATCCAAAAGACAATCCCTCTGCTTACAGAGAGAAGGTCTCTTTAAACGGATGTGAAGAGTCTTCAAGGGCTTCAGATGAAATGACGAATGGGCGTGACTTGTTAAAAAGTCACACCTACACCCGCAACACATTTCTGGTGCTTATTTCGTTTTATTATTTTGAATTTTCTACAAACGAGAACGTTTAACTTTTAACAACAGACATTTTTGTATATTTCGACTCGTATTCCATACGAATTGTTAATGTAGGTTTTGGTACATCCAAAGGCACGTTTTCTGTTGCTGCCAGATCAGATTTTCTGACTCAAAATGCACAAATATTAATGTTATTGTTGTTTTTGTTTTCTTTCAATTGGCAAAACTCAATCATGTTCTGTAAAGCCAAAAACAAGTTTCACTCTACAAATGATCAAGCCGAGTACGATGAATAAATATTTAAAAATATAAAACAAACTCTTAACAATACAATTGGATTTTGACTTTAGGAACCCCAAAAAAGTGTGAGTGAAAATATTTGAAGCAGCCGAAAGATTGATGGCACGCTAAAATATTAGCAGAAGCAGCAGCCGTTAAAGCACTATAGAAATTAGCAAGTGTACGGGAAGAAAGAAATACAGCATGTGTTCGAAGAGAGAATCCAATACACATCTCCAGTCTAACCCTAACCCTAACACTAACCTAACCAAAGACACGAGCAGGAATAAGTTAAACAAGAAATAAGTGAATTTAGTAAATGCTTATGATGACTAACCACCACTACCACCACCAACACCAACACCAACACCAGCAGCAGCAGCAACAACAACCATGACAACATAACAACAGCAACTTACCACTTTAATTGAAAAATAAGAAAACTTGAAAAAAATAATTATAAATTCTGTTATTAAATCAAATTTGTTTAATCACGTCTATCCATTATTATACTAAAACTAGGTTAATCAACGTTTGCTTCCATAAGGCATTTTTCGTATGCATTATAATCATACAAAATATGTATTAAAATATTCCTTTTTAAGTTTGAAAAAAAAACTTCAATCGCAATTTTCCTATTTCTTTGAACATGGTAAAGTAAGATAATTCAAAGAAGCAGCGACAATGTTGGGCAACAATAACTTCCTAAGTAGATCTAATATATAATTTAATAGAATATGGAAACAATTGACTAAATTATATTAAAATATTAATTAAATAAGAGATTAAATTATCATGTGTGTGTGTGCGTGTGCGTGTGCGTGTGTGTGTGTGTGTGTGTGTGTGTGTGTGTGTGTGTGTGTGTGTGTGTGTGTGTGCGTGCGAAAATAATATAATATGTAGTAATAAGTCCATCCTGGGCCCAACTCTCTTCTTGATCTAGAACAATGATCTTCCACATCACATCCTAAGATCATTTGTAGACATTTATGTTGACGACACTACCATCAAGTTCTCTCTGATTCTCTCTCCTCTGATCTTGATCGTCTGGCATCAATTGAATGGCAGTCGTCTTGGGGAGGTTCCATGTTTTGACAAATTTCTGGGTCTGACCTTTAATCCTGATTTGAGATGGAACACATACATCAAATCTGTTGCCAAGACTGCTGGAAAAAATGGTGAGATCATTCTACCGCTCCAGTAGATATCTCACTACTGATGCAATTCTCTACCTGTATAAGAACAGAGTACGTCCAAGGATGGAGTACTGTTGCCACATCCGGGTACGAGCTGCTAGAGGCAGCTTATCCTGCCTTGACAGAGTTTAAAATATACTTCGTAGCTTAGTGGAGAATAACCTTTTCTATTCGCTGCAACCTCTTTCCCACAGAAGAGACATAGTGAGCCTGTCTCTGCTTTATCGTTATTTCCATGGCAAGTGCTCGTCTGAGCTTCAATCTATGGTCTCCATGGCCTGACTTCCACGAAAAACACTTGTCTAGCTGAAATCACTATCAATAATTTCACTCACTCTTTATCTGTGCCTAACCTAGACGTAGATTTCATGAACAAAGCTTCTTTCTTAGAACTGCACGCCTGTGGAACTCTGTTCTGTTTTCCTGCTTTCCAGCTGACTACAATATAGTCGTCTTTAAGTCCAACGTAAACAAGTTCTTGATGAGCTGTTCTCTTAAGTAATCCAATTCACCAAATTTCCACTACTAACGATTACTTCGATATTTTTCCATTGACTACCGTACACTCATTAACTCTTATCATCAAGTGACCTTGATAAGTTGTGACTCCTTTGTTAAAGAACAGTAGTAATCTATAGTGATAAATAATAAGACTACCTTTTACAGAAATCTCTCGAGACAATGCATGAAACCACTAGATCTAAGGAGCTAACAACTAAGGGTAATAATTGCAAAGACTGGAGATGTGTACTGGATTCTCTCTTCGAACACATGCTGTTCTTTTTTTTCCTTTTCTTGTGACGCAAGCTCGCGCACACTTGCTAATTTGTATACGTGCTTTAACGGCTGCTGCTGCTGCTGCTGCTGCTGCTGCTGCTGCTAATATTTTAGCGTGCCATCAATCCTTCGGCTGCTGCTGCTAATATTTTCACTCACACTTTTTTGGGTTCCTTAAGTCAAAAAAATCCAATGGCAGTGGTAAGAGTTTTTATATCCTTAAATATTTATTCATCGTGCTCGTCTTGGTCATTTGTAGAGTGAAACTTGTTGTATTAGTTTTGAAAAGACTAAGGCTGAAGATAGAAGGAAAACAGTGAGCCGGAAAGAGTTCCACAAACTTGCAGTCCTTGAAAAGAAGCTACTGGAATATGAAACTGTATTACAATGAGGTATTAAAACAGTGAATTGATGAAGACCTCTTGACCAACGAGTCAAACGATCTGGAACAAAGGAAGCATGAGAACATATCACACAAGTCTGAGGAACACATGTGCCATTATAATATTTGTAGAAAAGACTGGGACTAGTAACATCCCGTCTGTGAGAGCGAGGTTACAATGAAGAAGAACTACAGACATAAGAGTAGGTTTAAGGTTCCTAAAATTCATACGAGATTTATATGTAAGGAACTGTGGCGTAACGGATAAAGTGCTAAGTGTAATCCGTTAAAAATGACAGATTGAAAGTTTAACATTAAGAATACATTTATAAATTATTTAAGATTTCTACCTGGTCATGGCTGACGGAACGAGAGCAAACTATTCCCGGGGATTAAATAAAAGGTTCGCTCGAAATTCCGTACAGATTCCCGAGTTTGAACACAGAAAGATTCCTGAGTTTGACAAGATACACCTGATGAAGGCCGAAGGTTATATCATCCGAAATAATAACACCAAAGATGAGAACAGTAGTCCAAATTAATTGGTCTATTTAGCCATTATTTACAATTGTTTTTTGCTTTTACCAACATTTTCCTTGCATTGTCGTGTGAAGGTTGTAAATAGTATTTTCATAGTTGAAGTTCCTATCTGTTTGTTTAAAGTGTTTAGAAGTGGACAGGTACCGTTATTGATTTTCTGGAATCTCCGGATGTGCCTCGCAGGACTTAAGGATGATAAATATATTGCAATTTATTTCAATTAATATTATTCTACCGACATACCGTCACACTCGATCAATTCAGAGTGCATACTTGAACCCCACCTTCAAAATTGAACAGTATAAAATGTAAAAAATAAGAATTTAAGATATAATATAATGTAATATGGTGCTACGTGCTGAGTGCCTCGTTTAATCCCGAGCAACGTCGGGTTTTGTGTTAGTCCAAGAAGAAAGGGAATAATAAAAATGAAAGAACAGTAAACGCTGTTTTTGTTGTTGTTTTCAAAGGAAGTTCATAAAATAAAGTCTTATGAGATGGGATGGGTGATCGTCAATTCACACTCCCATCTTTACCTCCTCCCATTCGTACGTTGATCGGAAAATGATGTTCTTTCTTTTTGATGTCTGCGTCGGCATTTTATTTAATGGTGAAATATTCCGACTTTTAGAGAAAATAAATTCCGATGACAGAGTGCAGAACAAATATCGGAGTCTGCGTTATTATAATACTTCTTCATCTTCATCCGAGACTCCATCATTTTGAGATTGCAAAGAAAAAAAGAAAGAAAGAAAGAAAGAATAAAACGTAGCCCTGACAGTCACGTGTAGTGTGCATACACGTCTTTGGCCTATTTTTATGGACCCTCTTTATGTATGAAAATAAAACTTCGCAAATGAACTTGTGATGTTAGACTGTGTAAGACGTTAACTTTGGTTAAAATCGCCTGTTCCTCCTTTCATCAGATTATTTCGATTATCGATTATCGATACTTATCGAAGACATTCCGATACAAAACCTATCTAACAGCATTGGCAGGCACATAAATACCTTCGTGTGAATTTTCATAAAAATCAGCACAGCCGTGTTCGAGTTTATAGGGAACGAACTCACGAAGACACACCCACACACAAAGTTCTTTCTTTTATATATAAGTGTATTTTTACGTTTCCGAAAATATTGATGCATATTACACGGATATTTAAAGTAATTCGAACTTCCTCTGTACAAAGGAAAATATGCAAAGATTTAAAAGAGAATCGAAATTGGAGGTAGTAATTTTATCGAAATCGGAAAAGTATTAGAGTCTTTTCATTGCTATAATATATATATATATATATATATATATATATATATATATATATATATATATATATGACAAAAGAGAGGTATTGATATGACCTTAAACTATATCCGATGGTAAGGTCCCAGCTTGCAGGCTTTCGGGAGTGTGGAGCCACCCTTTCATTGCCATTGCTCCCAGGCCCAATCTGATCCGGAGTGATAGTACCTGTTAGGGTCCCAACTATGGGATGAATAGAAACCAACTTGAAATATATATATATATATATATATATATATATATATATATATATATATATATATATATATATATATATTCTATTAAAAAATTTTCTTCAAAATCACTGGATTCGGCATTAAATAATCTGAAAAGGGTTGATATGCCGTAAAACAACCAATCAACCAACCGACAAAAAAAAGAACAGTCACTAAGATAAATATTTTTTTCTAAGATTAATACATGCTTATTTATATTTACATATAAGAATAGTACTGCAATAATTTAGAGTATGCAATTAAAATCGCATTCAACAACATTGAAGCATGCCACGAACCAAAAGAACATTAGGCCAATCAGAATTTCTGTAAAGATGAATCATGGGTCAACATTAAGGTGGTTTTAGTCAACGCAAAATAGCAGGAAATCTTTCAATGTGCCTTTTTATTATTAATAGAGTAATTGTATAATTCACAAGAGAGGACGGAGAGTGCACAAAACCTTATCCCGGTCGCCCTGGGAGTTTCTGAAAGAATCTTGCGTTATGTGAAAAGAAATGTTGAAGAGGATCGTTGACAGGGTATGGCATGAGGGTCTTCTCAAGAAAAGCAGATCATACGGTACCACTGGAAGAATACATAACATAATTAAATCCTTCTTAGATAATAGAAAAATCCAGGTTGCCCTTGACGGTCGTACATCTAAACAATATGATATAAATGCGGAAGTGTCTCAGGGGTCTATCCTTGGACCTTTATTATTCCTAATATTCATAAATGACCTCCCTGACAAAATTGTCTGCGAGATGGGTATACATGCTGATGATACCATGCTCTATAACAGACACGACAGGAAAACAAATGAACACATATTTAAAGAAATGGCAGAAACACTAGAGGATGACCTCCAATCTGTAGTGGAATAGGGACAAAAATGAATGGTCATTCAATGCTGCAAAGACTAAGCTTGTTTTCTTCAATAATTACAAGAAACCTTCTCTACCACCAATAGCAATGGCCAATGACAATTTATCTGAAAGTACATCTTTTAAACTCCTCTGCGTAACGTTCACAGGAGTTGGAACAATTACATTGAGAGTATTGCCAGGATCGCTGCGAAGAAGGTAATTTCTCTCTACCGTGCTAGAAAGTTACTAACGCCCGAAAGTATCCTATACCTCTATAAGGCCACCATTCGCCCATGTATAGAGTATTGTTGTCATATTTGGGATGGTGCAGCTGCTACTAGTCTCGCGTTCCTAGACAAGGTTCAAAAGAGAGTCGCCAACCTAATAGGTCCTGAACTGTCATCTAAGCTTCAGCCTCTGTCCCATCGACGAAATGTTGCATCTCTCTGCATGTTCTACAAGTACTTTAAAGGTGAATGCTCTGACGAACTGCAAGCACTTGTGCCCCCTCGGCGTAAATACCCTCGACAAACCCGACAAACAGCTAAATCCCACCCCTTTACGGTAGAAATCCCTAGATGTTAAAGAGCCTTCTACTCCAGTAGTTTCTTCCCCAGCTAGATTTTGGAATTCCCTTCCGGGTCCCTGCTCCCCCAACTGTACTGACATGCAGAAGTTCAAGTGTAACTTGAATCGACAGCTTTCTGCCCAACTCCCTACACAGTACACCTGATGCCTATGTCCCTGATAGTATCCCCCTACAACAAAGTGGCAATGTGCCTTGTTTGCGGTGAAAATGTAATAAAAAAAATCCTCGGTGCAAAGTCTCTTGCATTGCAACACAAGCTAGTGGTATCTTCACAAGCTAGTCTATTAAGGTAGAGCTGCGAAAAGGAAACATCTTTTTCGTCCTGCCAATATCAAGTGCAGAAAAGATTTGACTCGTGAGATGGTGGCGAGACCTATGACTTTTTGGACCAATGCCATTTTTTCTGATGAGTCACGATTTGCATTATTTCATGACAGTTGAAGGGTATGGGTATAGAGGCTGCCTCGGGAAAAGTTTGACTTAAAAGACTGCTGCCAACGCTGAAGCATGTTATGGTATGGGATACAATTTAGAGTGATGGTCGCTCAACCCTGGTGAAGTGCGAAGAAAACATCAATTCTGCTAAATATGTTTCAATGTTACATGAAGGACTCCTTAATATTCTCACGTGATAAAATGAACCAAGTTAACTCCCTATTTGTGGGACACGGAGTTCCTTCTCATTGTGCTAGGGCGACACAACATTGGTTGAGTTAAAATGCGATTAATAAATTTCCATGGCCAAGTCAGTCGCCGGATATGAATCAAATTGAAAACCTTTTGAGGAACTTTGACTGTAAACTTCGCAAAAAAAGGGGAGGGGGCTATCTTCTAAGCCTGAACTTTTAGCATTATTGCTTCAGACATGACAAGATATTCTTCAAGATGATATTCGTCAACTGATCAATGACAAGAAAAGGTCTAGTACAAAAAACGGCAAAGGGAATATCAACCAATAAATTTGTGACCATTTATTTTTGATTTTGTTTCATAATTTATATGCTTATTAAAATGATGTGTGTCTATTCTTTTCTGTCTCTCTCTCGCTCTCTCTCTCTCTCTCTCTCTCTCTCTCTCTCTCTCTATATATATATATATATATATATATATATATATATATATATATATACATGGTGACCTCCCCCCCAAAAAAAAAACGGGCCCCAACTCTAATTAGGCCCCCTTTCTTAGTATTTTGTCTGAATGAAATGAAACTTTGGTCATGGGTCATCCTGTGTGTATATATATATATATATATATATATATATATAGTCATCTACATACAGTACTGTTTCGCTGTTTCACAGCTCATCAGTGCGGCTAGACAAGCAACTACCTCAAGCCAGGATCAAAACCCGATCGCCCAAACGACAGTCGGAGCTTCTAGCCGTTGCGCTATACGGCTGCTGATATGCGGGCAGTGAATTAACAATGTTTTGACATTGTCCAAATACCTAAGCTCACACTAAGAGCATCACTTCATATGCTAATGGTAATTTGTATATGACTTCCCAATATGCTCAACCTAAAATAGGAAGCATTCCATCCTACATTTGCATTTTTAGATTTTCTTTTCTCAACGGATTTAATATATATCTTGTATTTAATGATATTACCTACATAAACACGGCTATAAAAAAAGCAGCATGATACATAAGATACTGTCGGAAATCAATTTCAATGTTAACTACATAACATGAATGATTTTGAGTAGATTAAGAAGTTTGGAAAAAATCTTATTGAATGATTTAAAAAATACTTGAATTAAATTAAACAGTCTTCAAAAATGTCCAAGAATTGAACCTACAAAAACAAAACGAATTGTAAATACAATATCATATTGCTGGTTAGTCGATGAGATTCTCTCGGGAAAAGAGTTCTTTCGAGCGAAATATCACATTTCAAATGGTATCTTAAATTATCAAATAATGTTAATTGGATTCTGAGTGTTTCTTCCGATTCTTTTTACACGAGTGTTTAGACGAAGAATACTTTTTATGGAAATAACTAGTTTCTTCCATGTTTGGCGCCACGAAAGCAAATTGAAAAAACAATCAATTGTTTATAGAATGGCGACATTTTCTGTGGAAAACCGCTAATAAAATTCCCGCCTAAATCAACGTATTTCCGGTGCTGTCAAATCACACGAAGTATTCTTTTACGCATATATGCATAAACGTGATACTCCTGACGGAAAGAAAGTATTTTTTACAATTAAGTAAATGGATCAAGAATATATATATATATATATATATATATATATATATATATATATATATATATATATTTAGTGGAGATGGTAATTAATAAAAACTGAAGAAAATGCTCAATACTGTTGTAGAGCAAATATGCGTTTTATTTTTATTACCGTATCTTTCTGTTAAGTTACATTATTGTTTCAGCTACACGGCCGTTTTTTTTTTTTGCCGTCTGTAGCGTCCTCAGACTTTTACAGAAATGTTCGCTAAAGTAACCCCCTCCTCCCACCCCCACATATTCCTCTTCCCCTCATGTATCCCTATACCCTCAGCCACACCAGAAATGAACTTCCCAGACCCTCCCCCACAAGTTCCTTAAACCCCAAAACTAAAACATTATCGACATATCAAATGCCCCCCACCTTCCCTCGTTGTTCCCTTCCTCTCTTCCTCTTCCGCCCTCCTCGCAAACCCCCCTAACCTCATTCACTCTTCCAATCTTTCATCCCAAAATAGCGAACATTTCTGTAAAAGTCTGAGGACGCGACAGACGGCCAAAGGAACGGCCGTGTAGCCGAAACAATAATGTAACTTAACAGAAAGATACAGTAATATATATATATATATATATATATATATATATATATATTTTTATAAAGTAATAGGGTTCGTGTGTTTCTGTCTGTGTGTACAGCTCTCCATCATCAACGAAATATAAAGGAGGTAAGAGGGTAGATCTCTCCTGGTAGAGAAACATTAGAACCCATTTTAGGATGTTTCTGTTATAGGAGACATAAGAATCTATGCCTAATTTCTTTATATACTAGTCTATAAACCACCCCCATATCGAATGACTTATGCTCATTTGCATATCACATTATATTAAATCTCTTTAACTAATTACCTCGACCTTATTACATATTGGAAATATTCTAATCATTTCAACTGTACTATTTACAAAATCTATTTAACATTCAATTATCTAATATATTTTCATTTAATTTTATATTCGATTTATTTCACTTTACGTATATTATCAAAACAATTCATTGGCGAGCAAAACTTTATGTTTTGGGATTGTATTGAAAATGTAATGGAAATTTCAATTTCGTTCCGTTTTAATCTTTTATATTTTACTTGCCAATATAATTGAAAGAATACAATTCAACTATCGTAATTTTATATAAATAAACAAAAACAAATATTTTAAAATAAAACTTTATTAAAAAATAAATAATTTTATTTTTAAATGAAAAAAATCAATTTAGTAAAATAATTGTATTAAACACCCCCAGCCTTGTCAGCAAACCTGTAAACCTATAAAAGTTAACATTTCGAATGTAAACAGTGATTTTTCGATTTTGATAGCGCTTGCCGCAATTAAACACAATTAAAACGGAACTAACTTTATTTCCATTCTATTTTTTAAACAACCCCCAAAACATAACGCTCTCTGCCAGTTATAGCCAATTTTTTTTTAATTAAATAAAACAGGTCAAAATAAACAGATAAGCGCATTTTCTTTTACATTTTTCTTACAACCATTGTCATTTAACCAACTGCAGGATATCGTTACTTTTGTGGGGTTGTTTTGAAAATGGCACGGAGATTATAATTTCGTTCCAATTTAATCTTTCTGGTCGAGCCTATTTCGAAAGCCTGTTTATCATAGATTTGAACTACAAATAATTTATTACATTTTGATTATTACTATCTTAAGACTTAAAGCTTATATTTATTTCATTTTTCTATTTATATATTGAATTAGTTATTTCCAGTCTTATTTAAACTTAGTGCTTTCTTTAAACCGGATGAACCTTTTATAAAAATATGAGTTTAACGTAAAGAACACGAACAAGGTTTTATTCAACTGAATTTCTTCCAGTTTACTAACAAAATATATAAATTTAAAAGAGATATAAATAATAAAATAAAAAGGTTATGTAATTTAAAAGAAATACACGTACTCACAAAAGCAGAACTTTTTTTACACATTTTTTTCTTTAAAACCATAACAATGAGACTAACAATTACCTAGATCTTAGTAATTATTTGTTTTAATAGAACTGTTTTAATTGTACTGTTTACTTAGTTAACCTAAGTTGGTATTACATTTATTTTACATTTACTTTTTTTTTTAATTATTACTTTTAGACTGTGACGTTTACACCCGGAAGTAATGAGTCACACGTAGGTCGCTTTTATTCATTCCTTTTGGTCAAGATCAAAGTGTAGTATCTGTTCTTCAGATGCTGCACTTCATTTTCTTGTTCTCTTTCGGTGGAGGAGAAATCCTTCACGACTGAGACAATTTTTATTTTTGTACCTTTTCTCCACGTTAAAAAACGACCCTGGTGTCTAACTCTGTCCCGTGGGGAGGCATAGTAAATAGGTACAATATAATTGTTTATAATTGTACTATTCAGAAATATTATTTATAGTTCGTCCATTTCAGTTAGTATACATTTCCTTTACGCTTAATTAATTTACAATCATTAATATCGTTAAACAATTCCGTTTAAAACCGAAATTATGCCACCCAAACGAAGTAGAAACGAAAGTGAGGAAGAAAGAATGGAAAGATTGGAAGCTAATAGACTAAGAGTTGCTGCAATTCGCTCCAATGAAAACAATTCAGATAGAGAAAGACGTCTAGAACTTAACAGGATACGTCAAAGAGAAAGGAGAGCAAGACTGTCAGATTTGGAAAGAGAAACCCAACGTGAAGCTGACAGAACTAGACATGCTGTAAGGCGGTTAAATTCATCACAAGATGAAATTCAAGAAAGGCAAAGATATGCACTGGAAAGAGAAGCAATATTACGATCGAATGAATTATATGAGGTAAGTAGACGTACACAAGGTCAGTTGAGAGTGGCTCAACGACATCAGAATGAATCGGAAACCCAACGAAGCTTTCGCCTATACCAAGGGCAACAACGAGAGGCTGCATGGAGAGAGAGTATGACTTTGCCCCAGCAATTGACAGAAAACGAGGCAGCTAGACAACGAATGACTGCTTTGAGACACCATGAAATAGAACACTGCAATAGAAAAGGATTGCTCTACAACAAAAATGACTCTCTCACTACAGCTGATATAGGAAAAATGGACAAAGTATGTCAACATTGCTCAGCTGTAAAATTTAAAGGAGAAACCCCTGGTTGTTGTTGTTCTTCTGGCAAAGTTGTGCTTGATAGCTTTCCACCACTGCCTCAGTTGCTTCAAGATTTGCTCTCCGGCAATGGTCCCATCTCTAAAGATTTTCTGCAAAATCTACGCAGTTATAACAATTGTTTTGCAATGACATCATTTGGTCACAAAATTGCGGCAGTACATGGGTGGAATCCTTCTTTTAGAATTGGAGGCCAGGTTTGCCACCAGATTGGGAGTCTTTTACCACCTGAAGATGAAACAGCAAAGTTTATTCAAGTCTACTTCTTGGATAGTCTGGAAGAGGAACTACATAATCGGGGACGTGACAGTAGACTCAATAGAGACATTCTCCAAAGTCTGACTGAATTTTTACATGAGAACAACAGCTTTATTTGTCAGCTGAAAACAACAAAGGAGAGGATTGAAGAAGAACACTTGGTAGAACATAAAGTTGTCATAAGGGAAGACCGAAGGCCGCAAGAAGAGCATCCACGGCGATTCAATACTCCAACAACAACGTATGAGATTGGAATATTAATGGAGAATGAACCAACAGCTAACCGGGATATTGTCTTGCGTTTTAGAAATGATACATTAAAATGGATCTCCGAACTACATCCCCTCTACGATACTTTAATGTACCCGTTAATGTACCCCTATGGTTCTCCATCTTACAACATCTACATGAAGGCATCCAATGGGCGAAAAGTTACCCAACAGCAATTTTATTCGTACCATTTAATGACTCGGCCTGGAAACTATTTTCTCTGGTACCGAAGGCTATTTCAACAATGGCTGGTGGATGTGTACTGCAAGATTGAAACAGAACGTTTACAGTTCCTGAGGCGTGAGCAACAGACACTGAGAGCTGACAATTATAGCAACTTGAGAGATTCAATTCTTAGGGAGGATGGGAATCCAGAACAGTTTGGTCAACGAGTTGTACTTCCGGCAACTTATACAGGAGGCCCTCGATACATGTTTGAGCGTCAAAGTGATGCCATGGCATATGTTCGGCGAATGGGCCGAGCCGACCTCTTCATCATGTTCACAACAAATCCAAAGTGGACAGAAATTACAGAAAATTGTCTTCAAGGGCAAGACCCTCAGGATCGTCCAGATATTGTTGCCAGGGTTTTCAGGCAGAAGCTAAAAAAGTTACTTGAATTTATTAAAAAGGGAGGATTTGGCAGGTTGAGGGCTTTCCTGTACAGTATTGAATATCAAAAAAGAGGACTGCCGCATGCACACATCCTCACCTGGCAGGCCCCAGAGGACAAACTTCTACCAGAAAAAATGGATCTCTGCATATCTGCAGAGATCCCTGACAAAGAGGAAGATCCTGATCTTCATGCTAAAGTGATGGCACATATGGTGCATGGACCTTGTGGACCATTTAATCCAAATTGTCCATGTATGATTGACAACAAATGTTCCAAAAAATACCCAAAAGAATTTCTTCAGTGTACCAAGCAAGGCCAAGACTCTTACCCCAAGTACAGGCGAAGAAAACCAGAAGATGGAGGCCAGACTGGTACAATAAGGATGAAGAGAAATGGTCGGTATGTTAATCAAGAAATAACAAACCAGTGGATTGTTCCGTACAACAAGGTCCTCCTTCAGCAGTTCAACGCTCACATTAACGTAGAAATTTGCAGCTCGATCCAAAGCATCAAATATGTCCTCAAATACGTGAATAAAGGATGTGATCAAGCAGTGTTTGAACTACAAAGAACTGATGGAGCAGCTAACCAACAAGGCCAAGTACAAAGTCACATTATGGATGAGATCCAGCAGTTCCAGAATGCAAGGTATGTCGGCAGTTCAGAGGCAGCCTGGAGGATATTGGAACATCCCATCCATGAACATTTCCCCCCAATTGTACAACTTTCTGTTCATCTTGAAAATGGGCAGCGTGTCATGTTCTCAGCTGATACTGCTCTGGAACGAGCCCAAGGTCCACCGCCTGCCACAACTTTGACAGCATTTTTTCAACTCTGCCATGAGGATGACTTTGCAAGGGGTCTCAAATACGTAGAAGTCCCTGAGTTTTACACTTGGAACAAATCGACAAAGAAATGGATGAGAAGAATGCGTGGGGTACAAGTTGAAGGTACTGAAAATGATGATGTATGGAAGGCACCATGCATTGGGAGAATCTACACGATTAGTCCAAAAGCAGGGGAGTGTTATTTCTTACGCCTGTTGCTCAATGAGGTTGCTGGTCCAACTTCATTTCAAAATTTGCGAGCATACAATGGTCAGGTGTTTGAAACATACAGAGCAGCGTGCCTTGCTCGAGGCCTTCTAGAAAATGACCATCACTTGCATCAAGCAGTAGGAGAGGCAAGTGCCACTCAATCACCTTCAAATTTGCGAAGCCTATTTGTGATAATTTTAACAGCCTGTGAGCCAAGAAATCCTCTTGAGATCTGGATGGCTTTTCGTGATGTAATATCTGAAGACATTCTTCACAGATACAGGCAAGAAGTTAACAATCCAGAAGCAGATTTTAATGAGGACATCTACAATAAAACTCTTTGTCTAATTGAAGAAAAAGTTCTCCTTATGTGCGGTCAACCATTGGCAAGCTATGGATTACCTGCACCAATGCAAGGGAGAGATGAAAGACTCGCGAGAGAGTATCAACGTGAAGTTACTTATAATCTTGAAGAACTTCCCTACAAGCAGAAAATATGCAAGAAAAACTGACCGATTCTCAAAGAGAAGTTTACAATTCATTCATGGCAATGTTGGAAGCACAAGGTGAAATGAACAAAAACATGATGTTTCTTGATGCTCCAGGTGGTACGGGCAAGACTTTTGTAATCAATTTGATCCTTGCAAAGATTAGATCCATGAGAAAGATAGTGCTTGCAACAGCATTCAGTGGCATTGCTGCTACTCTACTACAAGGTGGCCGCACTCTTCACAGCACTTTTAAAGTACCCTTGGATACTCATCGAATGGATCAGCCAGTTTGCAAAATTACTGGTAACTCAGCCTTGGCAAATGTAATTAGAGACACCTCTGCAATCATTGTAGACGAAGCCCCAATGACGCACAAGAGTGCTTATGAAGCAATTGACCGAACACTGCAAGACATCACAGGAAACAAGAATCCCATGGGTGGCATTCCAACCTTATTTTGCGGTGATTTCCGTCAAATCCTCCCAGTGGTTAAAAATGGCACAAGGGCTAACATTGTCAATGCAAGTTTGAAACAATCCTATCTCTGGAGGCACGTTATAGTGAAGAGACTGACTACTAATATGAGAGCCTATATCTCTGATAACACAGCTGCAGCAGACTTCTCAAAATTGCTTCTCCAAATCGGTAATGGTCAGTTTCCTATCACTTCTTCACCTGACACAATTAAGATTCCAACTGCGCTTGGTAAATGTGTCGGTAATCAGAAGCAACTGAAAGACAAAGTGTACCCAGACCTGCAAAACAATGGAAAATCACCGGATTGGCTTGCTGAGAGGGCTATTATTTCGCCATTAAACAGCAATGTGAATCATTTGAACAATTCAATAATGGATGAATTTCCAGGAGACACAAAGCAATACAAGTCAGTTGATTCAGCTACTAATGAATATGAAGCTGTTCACTACCCTGTGGAGTTTTTAAACTCTTTGGAGATATCTGGAATGCCTCCACACATTTTAAATCTCAAAATTGGATCGCCAATCATGATTCTTCGATCCTTGGAACCGCCAAAAATAACAAACGGAACCAGATGTGTTATCACCAGATTGCACACCAATGTACTTGAGGCCACCATTTCCTGTGGTCCCTACAAAGGCGAAACCGTTCTACTGCCAAGGATCCCCTTAGTTCCATCGGACTCAGTACTTCCATTTAAATTCCGGAGACTCCAATTTCCTGTGAAGGTGTGTTTTGCAATGAGCATAAACAAAAGTCAAGGTCAGACATTTAACACCATTGGCGTAGACTTGACATCAGACTGCTTCAGTCACGGTATGTTCTACGTCTCCATCAGCCGGACAGGAAGTTCAGAAAAACTCTACATTCTGGCTCCAAATCAAAGCAGCAGAAATGTAGTTTACCCTGAGGCTCTTTAGTGAAAAGTTCGAGAAATGGATATGAGGAAAAACTGACATGATCTGATTGTGGTAAGTTTTTAGTATTGAATGTGCAAGATAAAATTTAAGCAAGAGTTGAAAATGACTTCAATGAAAAATTTACTATGTAACATCAAGTAACCTTCCTTTTTGATGAAAATGTTTTGTGAAGTTCCTGATTGAATTTCAGTCACTACAAGAGGTAGTTAAAATGTTAATCACCTTATGCAATCGTTGCTCTTACAACATCAACTTACTGGAAAGGTGCCCACAGATTTTGGTACCCGAGTGCGCAACAAAGCTCCGTGCGAAGCACGGGTATCTTTGCTAGTATATATATAATGAGACAAATGTTATTGAAAAGCACGAAATTCTATGTTTCACTATCTTCTTTTTTACTTTCTCCAATCTCCGAATAATTCTTTAATTCTTTTTGTGTGTGTGTGTGTGTGTGTGTGTGTGTGTGTGTGTGTGTGTGTGTGTGTGTGTGTGTGTGTTTTCAAAATTATTTAGGTTGGGTCCGTATGTTTTTTTAGCGAGCGCTTCGTTTCGATCGAAACACTTCCCGTCAACGTACACACCTTCGACAAACCTGTTTAGCAACAAAACCCCACCCCTTCTCTGTAAAGGTGCCAAATGGAAAGACTTCTACTCCAATAGTTTCTTTCTGTAAGAGAGTATGGACGTGCATATGGCAGCTGTATGCAAATGACGGAGCCGTGTGCGAAGTGACGTCACGACAAGGAAAAAGAAAAAGATTATAAAAAGTAGAACGTGTATACAGAACGATGATCACGGTCACGTTAGAGAGGGCAGAGATCACTATCACGTTAGAGAGACGAACAGAAAAGTATTATATTAAAGAGGTGGAAATAAATGTCTGTTGTTCCAACGGAAAAAAGTGAGTCAAGTTATTCCTTTCTCGTTTATCTCCTCATATAGCCGCCTGTAGACATGGTCTCAAATAACAACTCCTTACGTCCAAGTGGCAATATGTCTTGTTTGGGGATGAAGAATAGTAAATAAATAAAATAAATAAATAAAATAAATAAAATAAGGTGTCGTTTAAATTAAGTTTCATAATCTGTATATCGTTTCTTCTAACGCAAAAATGCCATTCTTATTGTACACGTACTCTCTCCCCCCCTCTCTCTCTCTCTCTCTCTCTCTCTCTCTCTCTCTCCTTCTTCTTTCCATAATTCGTCACTTCCGCGAAACATTTCTGCTTATCTTAATAGATTATATTCATAAACAAATGCTACTTTCGTCACGAGGTAAAGTAAGTTCGAGTCTAAGTTTTTTTTTTTTGTAATTATTTTTACTAATCAGACAAGGTTCAGAGGCAAACATTTGGCAGGCATAGCATATTTCAAAGAAGAAAATAAGAGTTAAACAGTTCAAAAGCGCTTTAAACGAATTCAAACAGAGGTTAACAAGTTTAAAGAGGTTAGATTTAGATGTGCTGTTTATGGCGTTACATTTTTTTCCTATCTACAGACAACATAAGTCAGGCGGGCAGTAAAAAGATTTTAAACGCAAACAGAACGAATACTTTTTTCATACATTTTTATTGTGGTTTTCAATTATTTTAAATATTTTAAAGTTTTTTTGTGAGGCATAATATCGGCAGAGTTCCTATTTACAATGCCTCCCCACGGGACAGAGTTAGACACCAGGGTCGTTTTTTAACGTGGAGAAAAGGGAGAGAAAAATTGCCTCAGTCGTGAAGGATTTATCCTCCACTGAGAGAGAACAAGAAATTGAAGTGCAGCATCAGATACTACACTTTGATCTTGTCCCGAAGCAGAGTTTCCCATTTCTAAATTCTAATATTTTCAGATTTACGACGTAACCATTAGATGCCAATGAAGCAAGATACCCTGACTTTTACTTTATTCTGAAGATCCCTTACGCTTAAGCCTTAAATTTGAGACATTTTCCTGGATCAAAATCATGTCATATATTTTGATAAAAACTAAGTATTCTACACATAAGATTTAATATAATTCTATTTTGGGTTGGATCGTCTCAATAAAACAGAAAAGTGATGTGAAATTGTTCGGGAATTAATTTTACCTATCCTGGGACGGGTATTCTTCTAGTCGATGCCTTCGTTCAGTCTCAAGAGACAATGGATACTCCATATAAGAAAAGCTGCGCGAGTAATTGTGAAGCAAGGGTTGCACAATCCCAACCACACCTCTCCTGAATCGGCACTGCTTGAGTCCAGTGGCAAGGGGAAGTGCTAGATGACTGGAAACAATGCCGAGATAAGCAGAGAATACGTGCAGCACATGTAAGTTCCAAACGGTCACCCATTTTAGTACTGACCAGGCTCAACGTTGCTTAACTTCAATGATCAAGCGGGAACCGGTGTGTCAACGTGATCTAGTATTAATATAAATATAAAACAACTTCTCGTGCGTCTATCTATGTTTACCGCCTTTACGTAACTTACACACTTTTTTTGCATCTGTTATTGGACGACTTTTTATTAAAATACAACAAATGCAATGATATAAAGAACTTAAACAAACTCTTTAAAAATAATGTAATTATAATTTGAATCTGCCAGAATGCATTTGGATTTCTACGTAAATATGTTAGCGATTCAATTGTTTTGTTAATAGTTGAAATACAAAGGGTGAATTACGTCATGCCCTTCCGAGGTTTGAAACAGATGTAGAGGCTTCATTTATTTATTGCGGACTATTATCCTCATCTTTTTAGTTCTTGTTTCGCGACATTTCGGCCAACTACTTCTCTAGCCTTCGTCAGATTGTTACTTAAAAGTGGTTTTGGGGCTTTAAAATTTTCAGCAAATCCTTGTCTATCAAAAGATTGAAAGTTTTAAAAAAACAATTTTGCATCCAATCATTTTAAAGAGATTAAAACATTATATTAACAAAATTACTTATAGTTTTGTATATATATATATATATATATATATATATATATATATATATATATATATATATATATATCAGTGGCGACTCTAGCCTATTATTGCTTGTCGTGCCGCCCCCCCCTGCCCTTTGTCAACTTTAGTTCCCAATCTGTGGTCCGTGGACCCAAATAAGTAATCATAGTTGCTATTGCGTGATTCTCCATTGCATAGCACAGATTGACTAACGTACCTTGCATGGTGTTTGTTTTTGCTTTTTTGTGAACAATCAAGATACTAAATAATTTGTGGTCTTGTTGATACAGTAGATAAGATATTTTTTCCCTTTCATAAAAGGTAATATTGATGAATAAAGTTGGGTTTAAATAGCTGTGAAATGATGGATGCAGCAAGAAAAGTTACATACAGGATTTTTATGAAAAAAAATTACAAAGTATTTACGTATCACTACGGAATTCTACGAAGGTTTATTGGATTGACGGGTTTCTTAGTATTAATATAAAATGACTTAAAACCCGTATTTTTCGTAGATTTCTATGATTCAAAATTCACAAAAAAAAAATTCCTCAATAAAACAAATTCACTCTTATTCAAAACCTGTTCTTTATTAATTAATGAAACAATAACTTCATCACTGATATTTATTTACAATCTGATATACACGCGTGGTTATGTTTACACATAACTATTCGTACTACTACATATTGCAGCAGTAGTAGTCATCGTTCTTCATGTGTTTATGCGTATGTATGTGTCTAGAGATCTCTCTCTCCCCCTTTTCTCTCTCGGTCCCTCATCCTCTTCCTAAAACAGACATCAGCAGGCTCGATCGTGCTAAATATTTTAGGCACTATAAGTGGGCTTCACTTTGCGGGTGATTACAGAAAAATCTGGATTTCTCTAACATTATGATTATTACGAGTAAAGGTTTGGCTTGGCACGAATTACGGACGTTCAACGTCATAGCCGCTGTTATGGAGTTTTCAATGAATCTGGCGTTGGCCGGACAAAGACAACCCGTTCAAAACAGCATCCTTGTATTATTCCCAGATATATTTATGAATTTTTTGCTACTTAGTTATCGAAACTTGAATAGATATGTAATTTAATTGAGATCAGACTAAGTATGTTTGCTTGAAATTAATGGATGATTTTTTCATCCATTTTGAATAACATTAACCGAATTATTGGTCGTGCCGGGCACGAGTGGCACTAGTCCCATCTCCACCCCTGATATATATATATATATATATATATATATATATATATATATATATATATATATATATATAATAGGACAACAAGAGTATGAAATGAAGACACAAAACTATATATTGGTAGATATAGAATGGATCATTTATTTAATAATGGAATACAGGCAAAATGTGAGGGATAGAAGGGACTTCTATCCCTCACATTTTGCCTGTATTCAATTATTAAATAAATGATCCATTCTATATCTACCAATATATAGTTTTGTGTCTTCATTTCATACTCTTGTTGTCCTATTATATTAGCTCCAATAATTATTGTTGAGCTTGGCATTATCCAGATAAGTCTCCTTTGTGGAATTGAACTTTCCTTTTAAATTAAGCTATATATATATATATATATATATATGTGTGTGTGTGTGTGTGTGTGTGTGTGTGTGTGTGTGTGTGTGTGTGTGTGTGTGTGTGTGTGTTCGAGAAAAAATAGGTTAATTTTACAGTCGGACTTCGCCGCGGTTTGCTTGATCTGTGTTTGTTAACAGACTTTCTTGTGCATGACGCGGTTACTCAAGTAGTAGAGAGCCAGCCTTGCCTGCAAGAGACGAGGGTTTCGAACCCCGAGTTCGGATGTGTTCATCTAACGAGCTAAAAATGAGGGCGAAACTCGAGTATTGGCCTTTCGGTTTGTTAATTAGCATCGCTCTTTTGAGCTGCGACGTTATTTGGCCGTGGAAATAATTATATATATATACATATATATATATATATATATATATATATATATATATTTCTTTTGATGAGTTAAGGGCATAATAGATTCGCTGATTGATATAATAAAGTGATTGATTTTGCGCTACGAAACAGATACTGTGAAGAATTGTATAAGTCAACTGAATTAAATGAATAAATTATAAGATGGTCAACATCATGAATTTTGGAATATAACTTTTTGTCTGTTTCTCTCTCTCTCTTTCTCTCTCTCTTTCTCTCTCTCTCTCTCTCTATATATATATATATATAAATATGTATATATATATATATATATATATATATATATATATATCTGATGAAAATAATAGAAAGAGTATTCTGACAAAATAGAGAAATAAAAAGGAACAAAACGAGTTATGTGTTCATCAACTTTTCGTCTTTATTTCATCCAGAGGAAGTCTCGAAATAAAGACGAAACGTTGATGAACGCATAATTCATTTTGTTCCTTTTTATTTCTCTCTCTCTCTCTTTCTCTCTCTCTCTCTCTCTCTCTCTCTCTCTCTCTCTATATATATATATATATATATATATATATATATATATATATATATATATATATATATATATATATAAGAACTAGTAGTTGATAAAACATGTTAAAAACACTTTGAAAAAGAGTTAAAAACATTTATTTTTAATTTTATTTTATTTTATTTTATATATATATATATATATATATATATATATATATATATATATATATATATATATATGTATGTATGTATAATGCAAAAATTAAATAATACAGACATAAATAATACTGAATACTCAGTTCCCTCAAATTCGCATCAGCGTGCAAGGTTTTGGATTCCGTATTTTTGGTATGCACAAGGTATTTTGTTCAGCAAGGAGATGATTTTAAGTTAAACGTATATAGCAAATTAAAAACGCATCTAAAAATTAAACAGTAAGGTTTTACATTTATCAAAATCATTTGAAAAGTTTATGTTTGAGTCGATTAATGAAATATGTTTCTTACGTGAAAATTAAATAATAAAACATTTAGAGTTTGATTAAATATGAACCTGGATTAAGGTCGGGGTCATTTAACGTTAAACTGACATCATCACATGAATCACTGTTCTAAAAATAAATCGATTTTACAAAATAGTGCTTGATTAAAGACTGACAACGAGGGTACAAGCGATTTGTTTTGAATCAAAAATTGAGCCCGATTAAAAACTTCAAAAAAAACATTAAATCAGAGAATTATCTGATAGTAATGATTTTCTTGGTATTTATTAATTACTTCTTAATTCGCTTCTTACTTTCTCGTGTATGTGTTACTTTTTAGGGTTTTGAAAAGATTTCCATTAACTGAAAATACTTTACAGTTCACGCGCCTATGTCCAAGGGGAGTGAATGCCAACGAAGCGAAAAAAGAAAGAGCGTGGCAATTTTAGCCAATTGTATTTCAGCGTTCGTAAGAATCACTTCGAAATTTAAGTCACCACATTTCATCGATGTACCAATTTCCATAATAACCTTGTAATTTTTAAACATTAAATTTCAAAGAAAAAAAGATTAAACGTGACAGACCAACCACAAAGAAAAGGAGAAACGGAACAAATACACAGAGCCAGCCAGAGAGCTGAAAGGGATATGGAAGATGAAGAAAATCAAAATAATACCGATAATAGTAGGAGCACTAGCAACAATCCCGAAAAACTTCGAAAAAGTATGGGATACATTGGAATCAGAGGAATAACTGGAAAAAATACAACGAATAACAATGATATAAAAACAGCTAGAATATTAAGGAAAAGCCTTGAATGCGGAAACTAATACACAGGAGCCATGTGAGTGGGTCAAATAAACTGCTGCGGAGGCAAAACATGAAGAAGCGTCACATGGAAGCAAGAACATTAAAGTTAAAAACCTATAAGTTCTCTATCCCTTCCCCCATCCCCTCTACTTGCTCCATCACCCCCTCCCAAAAAAAAAGATTGATACCAAATAACCGAGAAGGGTCAATGAGGATGAAAAAACCGAGGAGAGAGCACTAACCAGACCTCCGCTCGACACATGCGAAGAGAACTTAGGGAGATTTATTGCTACTCAAATTCCAGTGGAGACCAATGGCCACTACCAGCGAGAAATCAATGGTAAACGACTGTTGCGATAACGCAAATTCATTTGCAAATGTTATCGAAAGAGGTGGAGAGTACTGGAAATAAGGGGAGACTTGTTGTCATTCAACTTCCAGGGAACACCACAGGTTGTCTTCAAGAATAGATCTTTGATAACCCCTGTGAAAGCTCCTTGAGAGCCAATAATAAGAATAAATAAATAAAAGAGGAAAAGTATCGATGAAAAAAAATACTAATTTTTAATGGTGGAATTGAATTCTCGTTCCACCAAAAGATCACGCGAGATTAACGTTTTAATTTCAGTCACTTTTTACGCGTGTTTGGAAATCTAATTTGAACCTTGAATAAGGCAGAGGATGAGGGATGGGGGAAGCCGAGTGCGTTCTCGAAGGAAACTGATACGAGACCATTAGACAAGATAAAGCTGGTCTCACCCTGTTCTAGATCGGCGTGCAAGGCGAATAGGCCAACGCTATCATAGCCTGAAGGTCTGCAGGGCGACACAGAAGTTAACGTGTTTGTGTTTTTCTCAATCTTATCAGCGCTTATTGTCTTACAACTTGTTCAGTACGGTTCAGTGGCCGCTCGTTGCGGTGTGGATTTGACACGAATTGAAACCGGGTCTCCTTTGCTCACACTGGTAACGCGTGCTAACACCTGTCGCAAACGATGCTGCCACCCACGTGGATTGAGAACAAAGAAAGTTATGCTGTCCTTTAAGTCGACGTGTATACGATTTAGCTTACTTTCAGAAACAAGAATATATAAATCAGTGGTTTTCCAGAATAGTTTAAAAAACAAGGGGGGGGGATAAATATATAATAAAAATAAATATATAATAAAAATAAATATGCAACAAATAATTGTTACCAAAGGCAAGATAATTTATGCTGACGACACTACCATTTATGGTAGCACATCTAAGACAGTAAACGACCAAGTTCTCTCCAATTCTCTCTCCTCTGATCTTGAGCACGTAGTACAATGGGGAAAGGAGTGGCTGGTTACTTTTAATGCATCTAAAACCAAGCTTCTCTCTTTACATCATCAACATTCTGATCCACATCTGGCATCAATTGAAATGAATGACTCTCATCTTCAGGAGGCCTCAAGTTTTGACAAGCTTCTGGGCTTGACCATTACTCCTGATCTTTAATGAAACACGTACATCAAATCTGTTGCCAAGGCCGCTGGAAAAATGGTGGGATCTTTCTATCAATCCGGTAGATATCTCACTGCTGATGCAATTCTCTATCTATATAAGAGCCAGGTACATCCAAGGATGGAATACTGTTGCCACATCTGGGCAGGAGCTGCTAGAAAGGACTTGTCCTGCCTTGATAGAGTTCAAAATAGACTTCGTAGCCTCGTTGGAGATGTCCTTTTCTCTTCCCTGCAACCTCTATCTCACAGAAGAGATGTTGCGAGTTTGTCTCTGATGTATCGTTATTTTCATGGAAAGTGTTTGACTGAGTTTCAGTCTATGGTTCCCCCCTCGCCTAACTTTCACAACAAACACTCGTCTAGCTGTAAACACTATCAATAATTCCCCCCAATCTTTATCTGTGCCTAAACCTAAACGTAGATTCCATGAACAAAGCTTCTTTCTTAGAACTGCACGCCTGTGGAATTGTCTTCCGTTTTCCTGCTTTCCGGCTGACTACAATATGGTTGTGTTCATTACTAATGATTACTATATTGTCCAATTTCTACTGTACACTCTTTAACCTTTATCCTTGAGTGGCCTCTTGGCCTTGATAATGTGGTGATGCCTATGTAAAAAAAAAAAGAAAGTTACACTTATACCAATCTGGAAAAGTATTTTGTGTTTTAACTTATTTAAAAAAAAAAAATTACTTAAAAATAAAGGTGGCATAAAGACTGTTCATTTAGAGTGAAAAACAAAATAGTGGTTTCATTCGAGCCATGGTCGAAGCTCGATAATCGCTCAAACATCGAAAAATAAACAAAATACCGGTAAAACATTACATTTTCGCACGATTGGTGACATTGATTGTATATGTTTCGATCAGTATTTTCTTTAATTTTCGACTTTTAAGCGATTATCGAAGTTCAAATGAAACCGACATTTGTTTTTTTTTGTTCTAACTCTACACGTTTGACACTACCTATATTTTTTTTACATACGAGTTACCACATATCAAGGCCCAGAGGTCACTCGAGGATAAGGGTTAATGAATGTACAGTAGTCAATGGGACAATATTGTAGTCATCGTTAGCAGTGGACATTTGGTAAATTAGATTACTTAAGGGGGCGGCTCATCAAGAACTTGTTTATGTTGGACTTGAAGACAATCAGATTGTAGTCAGCTGGAAAGCAGACAAAAGAAACAGAGTTCCACAGGCGTGCAGTTCTAATAAAGAAGCTTTGTTCATGGAATGTACGTTTACGCTTAGGCACAGATAAAGAGTGGGGGGGGGGAAATTATTGATAGTAGTTTCAGCTAGACGAGTGTTTTTCATGAAAGTTTGGTGAGGGAGGGGCCATAGATTGGAGCTCAGACGAGCACTTGCCATAAAAATAATGATAATACAGAGACAGGCTCGTAACGTCTCTTCTGTGGGAAAGAGGTTGCAGGGAAGAGAAAAGGGCATCCACCACTAAGCTATGAAGTCTATTTTGAACTTTGTCAAGGCAAGATAAGATCTTTTTAGCAGTTTTTGCCCAAATGTGGCAACAGTACTCCATCCTTGGACGTACCTGGCCCTTATATAGGTAGAGAATTGCATCTGCAGTGAGATATCTACTGGAACGGTAGAAGGATCTCACCATTTCTCCAGCGATCTTGGCAATAGATTTGATGTATGTGTTCCATCTCAGATCAAGAGTACAGGTCAAACCCAGAAGCTTGTCAAAACATGGAACCTCCCCAAGATGAAAGCGATTCATTTCAATTGATGTCAGACATGGATCAGAGCGTTTATGATGTAAAGATAGAAGCTTGGTTTTAGATGTATTAAAATTAACCTGCCACCTCTTTCCCTATTGCACCATGTGCTCAAGATCAGAGGAGAGAGAATCAGTGAGAACTTGGTCATTTACGGCCTTTGATATGTTACTATAGACGGTAGTGTTGTAAGCATAAATGTCTACGAATGATTTTAGAATATGTTTTGAAGTAGATCAGGAAGAGAGTTGGGCTCAGTATAGACTCCTGAGGAACTTCGGCATTAATACTGTGAGCAGGTTCTGGATATGACCTAAAACTATATCCGATAGTGAGGCCCCACCTTACGGGCCTTGGGGAGTGTGGAGCCACCCTTTAATTGCCATTGCTCCCAGGTCCACTCTGACTCGGATTGGTAGTACCTGTTAGGGTCCCAACTATGGGTTAAATAGAATCCGACTTAAAAAACAAATATACTCCATTAAAAATCGTTCCTCAAAATAACTAGATTCGGCATTAAAATAGCCTGAAAAAGGTTGATATGCCGTAAAACAAAAACAACTAACCAATCAACCAATACTGTGAGCTCCTGATTTGTGCCCATCAACCACTACTCTTATGAACCTATCAAAGAAATGATTAAATAATTGAGAAGACATTCCCAGCTATACAATAGCTGGAGATTTTGTTGAGTAGACATTTATGCTATACCCTATCAAAGGCCTTTGATATGTCAAGAGCAATTGCCCTAGAAAAGAAGCATCTGTCAACAGATTCACTAATCTTATGAGATATAGCCGTTAGCATATCTGCTGTAGATCTAGCAGAACGGAAACAATGCTGCATGTCACTAAGAAGGTGATTTTTGGTGAGATGGTTGACAATTCTCTATTTAACACAGATTCCAGCGACTTACTCATGGCATACAGAAAACTCATTGGTCTGTACTGAAAGGGAGATGATCGATCAACTGAATTCTTAAATACGGGACATACTGATGAGGTTTTCCAGGGTGTTGGAAAGCAGTTAGTCCAAAGGCCACACTTAAACAGCTTTGTAATTATAGGAGCTAGTTCTGGTTGAAGTTTTTTCAGCACTTACAACTGGAATGCCGTCAGGGCCAGTTGTTTTACTGGAATCCAAAAAATTAAACTAAAAAACACTTTAAAATAAGTTAAAGCACACAAATAAAAAAAAAAATTATGCAGGTTGGTAGAATAGTAACTTAGGTTGGCTTTGATAACATATATTTTTTGTGTAGTATTATTTTTTATTTATTTATTTTATTTATTTATTTTTATTTTTATTTTATTTATTTATTTATTTATTTATTTACTTTGTTAGCAATTCTGAAAAATCACCAACAATTCTAAGGATTGTGCAAAAATTTGCGTGGCATGTCAACATAATTTGAAAAAGAAAAAAGTTATGATTTAAGTTTGATTAAACTTCAAGAAAATTTGAGTACTGGTACACCACTGAGAAGGAAACATTTTTCTTGTTTTCCAGTTTGGAGATTTGGAGAGTTCATAGCAAGAGCAGACAAATGCAATTTCAGGAAATCGAATTGAAAATCTCACAACAATAAATGCATGTTTTTTTTTGTTTTGTTTTTAAAAAGTTTTTTGTTTCACATTTATTTAATGAAAATAAACATAAGAAAATTATAATAACACAAAAATAATTTTTTTTTTGCTTCTATTTTGTGTTATTGTAATTTTACTTAAATCTATTTTAATTCAATAAATGTGTAACAAAAAACTTTCTTTATTCTTGAGATTTTCAATTCGATTTCCTGAAATTGCATTTATCTGCTCCTGCTATGAACTCTCCAAATGCCCCAACTGAAAACGAAGAAAATTATTCCTTCGCAGAAGTGCACAAGTGTCGAAATTGGGTATTTTAAACGTGTATCAATTGGTTACATTATCAATGATGAACTTTACTGGGAGCAACTTCATCGATAGTAGAAATGTTTCTCAAGCTAATATTTTATTATATATTAATGAGAGAGAGGGTGTGAGAAAGAGAGGGGGAGAGTGTGTGTGTGGTTATGTGTGTGTGTACGTGTGAATGAGAGTGTGCATGTGTGAGAGTGTGTGTGACAGAATGTGTAAAAGAGTATTGTGTGTGTGTGCGTGTGTGTATGTGTGTATGTGTGTGTGTGTGAGAGAAAGAGAGGGAGAGAGAGAAAGCAAGTGCAGAAGAATTAGAGAGAAATAGTCATTTATTTATACAAAATACTTCACTAATAAAATTTAATCCTTTAGAATGCATTCCAGTTGCTTTAAAACAATTATTTTAATGAATTGTAGTGTAAAAATAAATTTCTGATTTCTAAATGAAGATTTGTTTCTAAAAGTGATTCTTGAGTTGATGCTAGACATTTCGAACTCGAATAAAAAGTGCAGTAGTTTTCCTGCTCTCCTTTTTTTTTGGGGGGGGGGGCTTTTAGAAAACAAAATAATTTCGTGAAATCAAAAATTCTATTTAGTAATAATTTAGTCATTAATCTACTAAAATGTATTTCGATTTCTTGAAAACAAGTCAGCCATTTTAATGCATTAATCTCTTAAATAAAATTCCGATTTATAAACAATAGTCTATTTTTAAAATTATTTTTCTCGTGGTGGTTCCAAGCATTTCGGGCCCGGATCAAAGTGTAACATCTGTAACAGACGAAATTGCAACAAACACAGGCAGGGGCGAATTCTTGCGGCTAGAGATTTTGAATTACACTTCCTTCCTGGCTTGTCTAGTCAGAAGTCAACTCTCAGTCATGTGACTGAGTTTATAAAAGGTTAAACCGCCAACACACACTCTCTCTTTCTTCCTAGATCTTGGACTGACAATAACTCGATGTGGAACAGACCTGTCTACTCCACAACTTCTCTATTGGAGTTCAATAGAACTCATTCGGCCTTTGGGGTGGGTTTCAACTAAGACGTGAATACAAACAAGCCAAGATGGCTACCTCCACATATGGACTTCCATGCGGTACACGCCCAAACTCTCGTTCTCATCCTATGGTGCTGTCTTCAATCATTCGTGACGCATGCTTCTGTAATATTTGTTTATTCGTTGTTATAACTGACAAAGTGGATACAAATATTAGCTTGAGAGGAATATTTTATTTTCTTAGTTTTTACATACTTTTAGAATTCTGTGTCTGCTCTTTGCAGGACACGTGTGACAACGTAGAAACCTCGAGACTGACTGACTCATCCTTTTTAGGTCAATCCCACAGAAGAGACGTTGCGTGCCTATCCTTGTTTTATCGTTATTTCCATGGCAGGTGCTCGTCTGAACTCCAATCTCTGGTCCCCCCTTGCCAGTCTTTCACGAAAAACACCCGTCTAGCCGAATCCACTGTGAAAAATTTCCCCCACTCTATATCTTTGCCTAAATCAAAACGCGGATTCCATGAACAAAGCTTCTTTCTTAGAACTGCACGCCTGTGGAACTCTGTTCCGTCTGCCTGCTTCCCACCGGACTACAACTTGGATGTGTTCAAGTCCAACGTTAACAAATTCCTAATGAACCGCCCCCTTAAGTAAACACTTCATCAAATCTCCACACTAACGTAATGTACTTGCAATAACCCTTATCCCTGAGTGGCTTCCGGGCCTTGATAAGTGGTGATCACTGTGTAAAAAAAAAAATCATCGGTCAAAGAGAGAGAGAGAGAGAGAGTAAGTGTGCTGGTGAGCGAGCAGCAACAGCAGAAGAGAAAAGGGAATAGAATTTTGGGTATCTTGGTTAGTTGAGTTCTTTTAGAGAAAGAGAGGATTAAAGAAACAATGTCTTTTCTTTATGGTAGCCTTTATGTGGCCTGAGGTCACTTAGGTTCACTCCTACACTTTCACTACTACTTTAGACACAAGCATACATGAACTCTGTCTCTTTCAACATATAACTGTATAATCTTCAATCTACGTCTCCACACAGGAACACTTTCCACGATTCCTTATTTTTACTAAAATGAGATTTCTTTTCTTCATTTCCTGTCCTCGGTTAAAGACGGAAAGATCTTTTGGGAGTGTTTGACGGTTTCGTGGAAAACAAGTCAGCCGTTTTAATAATTTAAAAAGAAAAAGAAAATAGCTCACCTGACCACTAACCATAAGTCCAAGTGGATGTTCTCCCACATTTATTGTTATTGGTAGAGTAAGTCATTTTCGCTTCTTGTTGTTTTTTTTTTTGTTTTTGTTTTTTGTTTTTCTTTCTTTTAATTTTTCAGAAATAAAGACTATCGACAGTTAAGCAACAAGCGGACATTTTTTTTCTCGAATTATGTAAAAACAGTTTTAAAATATTAACATTTTTTTCTCTCGAATTATGTAAAAACAGTTTTAAAATATTAACATTTTTTTTCTCGAATTATGTAAAAACAGTTTTAAAATATTAACATTTTTTTCTCTCGAATTATGTAAAAACAGTTTTAAAATATTAACATTTTTTTTCTCTCGAATTATGTAAAAACAGTTTTAAAATATTAACATTTTTTTTCTCGAATTATGTAAAAACAGTTTTAAAATATTAACATTTTTTTTCTCGAATTATGTAAAAACAGTTTTAAAATATTAACATTTTTTTTTCTCGAATTATGTAAAAACAGTTTTAAAATATTAACATTTTGGATTGACATGTGTACACACCCCTTAATTTGTTTTTCGTCTTTTTTCATTTTTTTTTTTTCAGATGATTATTATCGATTGGACATTAATCTAATGGATTATCAAAAAATGCAAAGAAAAAAATCAATATTTAAATATTTACAGGTGGTAAATCGATCCCCCATATTGGAATACTCAACAAGAACACGCACACCATTCTTATATAAAGGATTTTCCATTTACCAATCTAAGGGCAATAATTAATGGTCAATATGCTCTAGAATACGAACTAAAAAATTACTTTTAAAATAATTTTTACATGTATTGGCGTTTGTTTTTGAATGACTATCACAATTAAAGTTGTCGCCGACAAGTAGTTTTTCTGGTATTAAGACCTTTATTATCCAATGTATTCCATGTTGCTTTTACTGATTGCCATGTTTTTTGCACGCATTTAATTTTTCAATTTATTGTTTGTTTTAAAAGAAAATCGTTTTCTTAAGTTTTAGAAGACGATGTTCTATTCTTTTTTATAGCAGATAAACATCCTTCATAGTGAACCCATATCGTATAGTTTTGTTTTTTAATAAATCATTGTATTGTTTTTTGTTTTTGTTTTTTTACATGGAGGTCACCACTTATCAAGGCTCAGAGGCCACTTGAGGATAAGAGTTAATGGGTATACATTAGTCATTGTGATTTTAGCGTAGTAAACATTAGTGGGAATTTTGTAACTTGGATTACTTAGGGGGGCGGTTCAATAAGAACTTGTTCATGTTGGACTTGAAGACAATCAGATTGTAGTCAGCTGGAAAGCAGGCAAACGGAATAGATTTCCACAGGCGAGCAGTTCTAAGAAAGAAGCTCTGTTTATGGAATCTACGTTTAGGTGTAAGCACGGATAAAGTGGGAAATTATTGATAGTGGTTTTGGCTAGACAAGTGTTTTTCGTGAAAGTCTGGCGAGGGGGGACCATAGATTGAAGTTCAGAAGAGCACCTGCCATGAAAATAACGATAAAGAAGGGCAGGTTCGCTACGTCTCTTCTGTGGGAAAGAGGTTGCAGGGAAGAGAAAAGGGCATTCCCCACTAAACTACAAAGTCTATTTTGAACTCTGTCAAGACAGGATAAGCTGTTTGTAGCAGCACCTTCCCAGATGTGACAACAGTACTCCATCGTTGACCGAACCTGGCTTCCATATAGGTAGAAAATGGCATCAAGAGTGAGATATCTACTGAAGCAGTAGAAGGATCCCACCATTTTTCCAGCGACTTTGGCAATGGATTTGATATACATGTTTTTTTTTTTGTATTTACATGTAAGTTTCTGCATGATAAATAAATGATTATTAATAAACATGATATTGCCCAACTAAAAGCACAACTTAATTACTATGATTAAGTTTATGATTAGAAATCTAATTTCTAAACTTATATATCATGCACTGGATAAGGCAGGAGAGGCTAGGGCAGTAGCTCTAGATATATCTAAGACCTTTGACAGCATTTTGTATGATGGTCTTCTCATGAAAATTAAATCATATGGTATCACTGGACGAATATTTAACATAATTAAATCCTTCTTTGATAAGAGAAAAATCCAGACTGTCCTCAATGTCCGAACATCAAAACAATATGATATAAATGTGGATGTGCCTCGGGGATTTTTATTATTCCTCTTATTGATAAATAACCTTCATGATGAAATTGTATTTGAGATGAATATATGTGCTGATGACACCACGCTCTATACCAGACATGAGGGGAAAACTAATGAACACATATCTAAGGAAACGGCTGAAACCCTATGTAGTATACTGAGGGTGTATATAAACAGCGTAGCTGTATAACGAGCGTATATATGTTTTCTTGTATATATATATATATATATATATATATATATATATATATATATATATATATATATATATATATACGAGTGTATATATAACGGATGTGTGTTTCTATAATGAGTCTCTTTTAAATTATGAGTGTTAACGTTCTGATATGTGATTCGCTTAGTGCAGTGGCGTAACGGGGGGGGGGTCCACTTCGGGCGGCACGTGTCAAAGGGCGGCATTTTTAGAGGAAAAAAATAGAAAATATAATAAACAAAAATAAATAAAAGCTAACAAAAAAATCTGAATGAATCTTTAATGTTGTAAAATATCGGAACTTTTGAGGTATCGGAATCGGACAAATGTGTCCCTATTTTCGGATTTCAAAACCGATTGTTTTAAATTTTTAACTTAGTTGTTCATTATTGGTACTAATGATAGATATTTATTGTTTTTAAATTATCACTAAAACTAAAATGGCAATAACATCAAAATATGATGTAAATTTATTTTACGATGCTATTATAAAAACCTTTATATTGCAAAAGCATGTGGACCTGATCTGAGGTTTCTCCAGTTCTCTCCAAACTTTACAATAAATGCCTCAATGAATCTTGCTTTCCTGACTTCTGGAAAACTGCTTCTGTGGTACCAGTTTTCAAGAATTCTGGCGAAGAACTGACCAATTAAATTATCGCCCCATTAGCCTCTTCCCACTTTTTGCCAAAATATTTGAGTCCATAATTAACCAAACTCTAGTCCATCACCTTACTTCTGACCAACCAACAATATGGATTTAGGCAAGCCCATTCCACAGCAGATATCCTAACTGTAATCTCTGAACGTATATACCATTCACTAGACAAAGTAGGGGAGAGTAGAGTGGTAGTTCTGGATATATCTAAGACTTTTGACAGGGTATGGCATGAAGGTCTTCTCAAGAAAATCAGATCATACAGTATCACTGGAGGAATACTTAACATAATTAAATCCTTCTTAGATAAGAGAAAAATCCAGGTTGTCCTCGATGGCCATACATCTAAACAATATGATATGAATGTGGGAGTGCCTCAGAGGTCTATCCTTGGACCTCTGTTATTCCTTATATTCATAAATGACCTCCCTGACAAAATTGTCTGTGATATGTGTATATTTGCCGATGCCACCACTCTCTATAACAGACACGACAGGAAAACAAATGAACACATATCTAAGGAAATGACAGAAACACTAGAGGATGACCTCCAATCTGTAGTGAAATGGGGGCAAAAATGGATGGTCACATTCAATGCTGCCAAGACTAAGCTTGTTTCCTTAAATAATTACAAGAAACCTTCTCTACCACCAATAGCAATGGCCAAGAACACATTATCTGAAAGTACTTCTTTTAAACTCCTCGACCTAACGTTCACAGGAAACATGAGTTGGATCAATTACATTGAGAGCATTGCCAGAACAGCTGCAAAGAAGGTAGGCTCTCTCTACTGTGCTAGAAAACTACTAACGCCCAAAAGTATCCTGTACCTCTATAAGGCCACCATTCGCCCATGAGTATTGTCATATTTGGGCTGGTGCATCTGCTACTAGTCTCTCGCTCCAAAGTTTAAAAGAGAGTCACCAACCTGATAGGTCCTGAACTGTTATCTAAGTTTCATTTTCAAAGGATAAAAAAGAATTATAACAATTATTTATTTATTTTCACCATTGAAATACTTGTAGAACAGTGATGCAACATTTTGTCGATGGAACAGAAGTTGAAGCCTAGAAGACAGTTTAGAACTTATCAGGTTGGCAACTCTCTTTTGAACCCTTTTGAACTTACAGGATACTTTCAGGCGTAACTTTCTAACATGGTAGAGAGAGCCCACCTTCCTCACAGTGGCTCTAGCAATGCTCTCTACAAAAATAAATATTCTGACAGTTTTTTGGAATTTTGAAAGTTAACAGGTTATCAAATGCCAGGAAGGGGCTGACAAATTTTACGACCACCTCGAACAGCAAAAACAGTTGCTAGACCACTGGTCTAGTGTATTCTTTATTGGGTGTTGATGTGTGTATCCATGTATTAACATTTTATAGATGTCATTGTCGGTTGGAACACCAGCAAAAACATTCCTGAAATCTTCCTTCCATGTGTCCTTTCCATGTGTCCCTTCCATGCATCCTGAAATTAAAGGTGCTTCTCTCTGAAAGTGAAAACACTCAAACGGGAATTATATTTTGATATATAATCATTTATTCTTTGCTGGGTTCTTTTTCAGAGTTGCCACACTTTGTATAAAATTACATTTTTCTAAGTCGCCCCCTTCTGACTTCCATGGGCGTTCTATCATAAACTCCATCCGAGGAAAACCTCCAGTCTTCTTTCCTTTAATAACTACAATGATAGTCATAGCTATGATAGTCATGGCTATGATAGTCATGGCTAATGATACATTAACTGAAAGTACTTCGTTCAAACTCTTCGACTTAATGTTCATAAAGAATATGAATTGGAACAGATACATTGAGTGCATTGCCAAGGCTGCTGCAAAGAAATTGGGTTCACTCTACCGTGCTAGAAAATTATTTATGCCTGAGAGTATCCAGTACCTCTACAAGGCCACCATTCGCTTATGTATGGAATATTGTTACCACATTTGAGCATCTGCTACTAGACTCTCCCCCTTACACAAGGTCCAAAAGAGAGTCGCCAACCTAAAAGGTCCCATATTATCAGCTAGGCTTCAACCTCTGTCCCATCGACAAAATGCTGCATCCCTCTGCCTGTTTTACAAATATTTTAATGGAAGGTGCTCCGACAAACTACAAGCCCTTGTACCCCCTCGACATAAATACTCCAAACAAATCTCACAAGCAGCAAAATCCCACCCCTACACAGTAAAAATCCCTATATGCCAGAAAACCTTCTACTCCTATATTTTCTTCTCTAGGACTCCTAGACTTTGGAATTCCCTTCCAGGTTTCTGCTTCACTGACTGTACTGACATGCAGAAGTTCAAGTGTAATGTAAACTGACATGTTGCTGCTCAACTCCCTACATAGTATCCCTGCAAATTATGTGCCAGATAATTTTGCAGTATATTTCGTAGTTTGAGTTCCAAAATGTAATGGCTGTTTGAATTGTTATTTGTTGATTATTTTAAAATTTATGACCACCAATGAATAAGTTCTTAAGAACGTTCAAAGAAATTCTTCTATGTAGGTTTTAGTGTGGCATGATCTTGAAGCTGAGACCCACTACAGTATTGTGGTGCTAGTACTTTGGTGTTTCCATGCTATAGAGAATTTCTGTAGGGCTGTTATTTCCTGGCATGTCCAAACCAGCTTCCAAAGGGATATACGATAGGAACATCCTCTTTAAAATGTAATCTTAGGCCGGGTTAAGACATCATTAATTCTCTCCAGAGAATTAATTATTAGAGCTGAGGGAAGCGTCATGCTGAAATTGGATGCTTGTCTAAAAGGATTGAACAACACATATTTTTATGTCAATCATAACTTTTACGTAAGGTATTATGTCAGGAAACATATTTCCATATAAAAATCTATCACGTTTGACTGAATCGAGATACGATTTGGATGAATATTAAAAATCAAAGGCTTAAATAGCTATCTACTTTCTTTTTATGCTTTGTGACAATGCGCTTCCCTCTTCACTTCCAAAAGCAATTCCTATTTACACCTAATAGTATGTGTATGTAAGTAATATACTTATGTATATATTTGGCAGCATGGTATTGTGCATGTGTGTGGGTTTACCTTGTTCTTGTTAATGTGTATCAACAAGAAGAAGGTAAACCAACACACATACACAATACCACGCTGCCAAATATATACATATATTATTTACATGCACATACTATTCACACTATGAACATTTTAACATACACATCTATAAGTCTTGTCTAAGTCTTTTCCTTATCAAATTGATTGAAAATAATTTTTAGAAAATTTTAGATATAAAAATATTTTGTTATAAAATTTCATTTTTTCTCAATTTTTCATTTACAAAACTCTGTTTATGTTTTAGTTAGCACTTGCTAACAGGTGACCCCTTTATTCTCACAATGTTTCATCAAGCCTACGTGTGCTTTCGACTATGCTTTTAACAGTGCATTAGTTACTTATATTTTCTCTGCTGCTCTTGTTGCATATTGGTTATATTAGAAGAGTCTTAGTGAGAGAGATGCTTAGAAGGAGTCTTATTACAGTGAGGGACGTTGTAAGACTCAGAGAGAGAGAGAAGTTGTTGTACGAGACAGAGAGATATTGTTCATTTATAAGAAGACTTATATATTAAAATGTTCTTTCTTAGATCTTGCTGATGGAAGAAGGAGAAAGCTCTTTGAGTGAGGACATAGTGTTCAGACAGTTCGGACATTGTGTAGACATGATCATGTTGAGACGTGTATGTAAAGACATATATTAACACAAATATATAATACAATTCCACTTTTCGTAAGAATCATAAAACAAGACGAGCTTTACAAAAAACACTTGATGGTTTATTCTTCACACGGCCGTGTTTCCATCACCAAGAATTCAAGGTCTCACATTTTTCCTTGAAGTGACGTCTCGCTCCTAGACGTCTGACTCCCTCCGAGTTTCTTCACTGACTGTTTTCTAACTAAAGTTTTTCTCTATTCCTAGAACTTTCTATTTTCCGTGACGTCATACACATGTTAAAACATATGCATTCTTTCACGTGTCCTGGACATACGTGTCCAAAACTTTTCCTATTTCTACAAAAGGAATTTTAACCTATATTCGATATGTTAAAAACATTATCTTATAAGCTGCATTCTTTCAATTTAAAATTTCATAATAAACTTGACAGCTCACATTCTTTTCTTGAAATATTTATCTATTTCTAAACAAATGTTTTGTTTTACATTGTTAAATTCTCACACGTAATCTATTTCTGAACTAGATTACGAGGTTCGAATTTCGCCTATGCCATTTCATTTTCATTTTAAACTAAATCTCTCCATTTTTATACTTACATGAAAAGGGGACAGCCCTTATCATGTAACACTCTCCTTCGTATCAGGATTGTACCGTAATCGATCATGTCTTTGATCATATAGATGAAGTACTTTCATTAGATATTGATATCTAAGTACATGTGTTTAGTGATTTTAATGTCCGCCATAGTAATTAGCTTGGCTTCTCAAGTTACACTGGACTCATAGTTTCTCTATAGTTTATTCCTTTACACAGATGGTTATGTTTCCGCTTCTAGATCATGAAGACGAACAAACTTCACTTCTAGACCTATTTCTAAACCGAGTACCAGAGGATTGTGTGACAAATACCCACAGTCCACACAAAAACACAAACCACCTAGTGACATCAGTAGACATCACCTTTAAATCCCAACCCTAATTTGAGGAGCTGTTGTCAAAATGACAAAGCACTATAAAAAAGATTGTGACGTCATCAGAGAACATATGTCTTATGAACGAATATCATTTCTCTTTCTGCTGAATAGTTTGCCAATGAGACAACCAAATGGAGCAAAGTGGGCATTGAAACGCATATTCCCACATGGAAGTATTATAGCAAACCCCATTCACCCTCAATGGGTCATTTCAAATTGTGCAGCTGCCATCGCATTCTGCTGATTCATATGTCAAGTACAAAAATATATAAATGCTAGAAATCATTCTAAGAGTGAAATAGCTGCAGCCAAAACAACGAGGAAACAGAATCACTGAAGATAAAAACTCATGATTCTTGGAAAATTTATAACAGTGTAATAAATAAAGAGCAATCAGTAGAAATTCGTCCACTTTCCAACAACCAGGAGTTTGATTGCACGGCAGCTGAGAAGGCTGAACTGCTTGCCTGGTGATTTGCTTTTAACCTCAACAAACTCCTTCCCAAATTTCCCTATGTGAATTGAAGCTTCACTTGATGATCTGAAAATCTCATGTCTGTGATATCATAAAAAAACGGAGATACCTCCAAGGCGTATGGGTCTGATCACATACACAGCTGAGCTAGCTCGCATAGTTTCCAAACTCTACAACAAATATCTTACTGAATCTTGCTTCCCATATAGCTGGAAAATTACTTCTGTGGTGCCAGTGTACAAGAATTCTGGTAAAAGAACTAACCCGCTCAATTATTGCAAATCAGTCTCTTCCCTCTCGTCATGAAAACCTTGGAGTCATTACTGACGCAACCAATCACCTCGTAAAAATTGATTAAAAATTAAAAATTAAATTTCTCTATAACTAACAGTATGGATTTAGGTAACGCTGTTTTTTTTTGTTTTATTTTTTTACTTTATAGTTATCAAGGCCCGAGAACCACTCAAGGATAAGGGTTAATGCATATCGTGATTGTAGAAATTGGATAAATTCATTTATTTTGGAGAACAACTTGTCAAGAACTTGTTTACATTTAACATGAAAACGCCCATGTTAGAATCAGCCAGGAAGCAGCTCTGTGGCATTGTGTTCCACAGATAAGCACTTCATGGAAAAAAAACTCTGTTCATGGAACTTTTGTTTAGTTTTCGGCACAAATTGATAGTACGGAAATTGATGCTAGTTGTTGTTGTTGTTAGTGAAGTGATTGCTGCGAATGTCTTACAGTGAGGTGGTCCTGGATATGACCTAAAACTATATCCGATGGTGAAGCCCCACCTTGCGGGCTTTGGGGAGTGTGGAGCAACCCTTTAATTGCCATTGCTCCCAAGTCCACTCTGACCCGGAGTGGTAGTACCTGTTAGGGTCCCAACTATGGGTTAAATAGAATCTGACTTAAAAAAAACAAATATACTCCATTAAAAATCGTTCCTACAAAATAACTAGATTCGGCATTAAATAACCTGAAAAAGGTTGATACGCCGTAAAACAAAAACAACCAACCAACCAACCAACCAACTTACAGTGAGGAACCATAGATTGGAGCTCAGTCGAGCATTTGCCATGAAAATAATGATAGAGCAGGGATAGACATCTCTTCTGTGAGAAAGATGTAGCAAGGAGTAGAAAAGGACATTGCTCACTAGATTTCGAAGTTGATTTTATACCCTGTCCAGGCAGGAAAGGGCGTTCTGAGCAGCTCCTCTGCAGATGTAGCAACAGTACTTCATCGTAGGGTGTATTTGGCTCTTATACAGGTAAACGATTGCACCAGGAGTGAAATACTGGAGTAGTGGAATGATTCAACAATTTTTCTGACCACCTTGGCAATGGACATGTTGCATTTTAGATCAGGAATGAAGATCAGTCCCAGAAGCTTGTAAAGACATGAGAGAGAGCCATTCATTTCAATTGGTGCTAGAAGAGGATCAGAGCGTTGATGATGAAAAGAGAGAAGTTTGATTTTAGATGCATTAAAATTATCCAACAACCTTTTCCCCATTGCTGCAGGTGCTCAACGTCAGATGACAGAGAATCAAACAGATCCTACCATTCTACTGACTGCATCAGTGGCGTAGCAAAGGAGAGCAGGAAGAGCAGTCCACCTGGGGTGACATGTGCCAGGGGGCGGCATTTTTAGGAAGTAAAAATAGAAAATAGAAAAAATGAAAATAAAAAAAAAGCTAAGAAAAATGTTAAACCAAAATGAATTTTTATGGTCGTAAAATGTTTTTTTGTTTTATGTGTGAAATATGTTTTTTTGTTTTATGTGTGAAATATGCTTTTTTGTTTTATGTGTGAAAAATGTTTTTTTGTTTTATGTGTGAAATATGTTTTTTTGTTTTATGCATGAAATACTGTTTTTGATCCTTGATTGTAATTCTTTGAAAATAAATATTTTGAGGACTTTCTGGAATTTTGAAGATTAACAAATTATCAACAGCTAGAGGTGGGACAAATCTTACAACAGCCCCAGATGGCAAAAATAGTTGCTATACGACTGGACAACATATACTATGCACTAGATAAGGCGAGGAAAGCCAAGGCTGTAGCTCTTGATATATTCAAAGCCTTTGAAAAAGTCTGGCATAAATGGCTCCTAATACAAATGAAATCATACGGTCTAACTGGATGAATGCTAAATATAATTAGATCTTTCTTAAACAGATTGTCGGTGTTGTTGCCATAGAAACCAGGGCAGTAGAATGTGATGCATACTCCACTCTGCTGCTTGCCTCCCGTAAGTTCTTGAATTCCTGAACCTGCAACTTTAACTCAAGCTCACTTCCAGTGACTCCAGTTTACTTCTGGGCTTCCAGCTCACTCCTGCAGTTTCCAACGACTCCAGCTCACTCCTGCAGCTTTTAACGACTCCTGTTTACTTGTGCAGCAACCCCAGTGCTGCCAACTCTCTCCTGCAGCTCCTATGGCCCTTAACGTCCAGCTATCCGTACTAGTGCCCACTGATGTCCAGCTATTTATACTAGTGCCCACTGAAATCCAGCTACCTGTCCCAGTGTCCACTGACATCCAGCCACCAGTTCCTACTTCACAGAACCAAAAATATTAACCTTACAAGATACCCATTTTCACTCTAGCTGATCTGTAATCCATTGCCGTACATTTTTGTGAGCTGTTATGTCTGCTAAATTTGGTTTGTGTCTGGCCCAAACACAGACGCAAAGCAAGTCACATGCATGTCACAAGTCACATGCAAAACAGCGTTACACTGCATGTGACTTGTGACACGACATGTGCACCATTTCCTGTGACCTTTGACCCGTTTTCGTTCTTCCCTTTTCGTTCTTTTTCTCTTCTTGCCTCGACACGACAATGAACAGATGTGACTAAACTTTGCTCCACATATTCGGCCCAGCACAGAAATGACTCTCGCCTGCACGCATGCATACATTCTCAAGGTAAGAGAACTTGATTCCGTCACAAACAAAATCGTGAACAATTAATTCTTAATAACAATATTCAACGAGATTAGGAGAACTTTGTCAGCTCACACACACATATAAACGCACAACGGGTGCTTCACCATTATGCATGCTCATCCATGTGCACCTGCACACACGCTTTTATTGTTCATTTTCCATTGTGTATAAATGTCCCTTGCATATATGTAGCTGCATGTTCATTGTACTAATTTGAGGTTGGAGTCACTTTTATATCCTCTACAGATCGGTAACCCTGATCTCCACACATTTGAACTTTTTCTCGGTAAGCAATAAAACACGATATCCTACCATCTTTAACCAAACATCCATGTTTGTCATCTGTCTTTCCTATAGCTGTTAGGCCCTGTCGGTGGGGCATTAGAATACGCCGACTGCCCCTCTGCAAAGGGTAAAAGTCCCTCAATGAGGGTCCTGGATATACCTTAAACTATATCCGATGGTGAGGCCCCAGCTTGCAGGCTTTGGGGAGTGTGGAGCCACCCTTCAATTGCCTTTGCTCCTAGGTCCACTCTGACCCGGAGTGGTAGTACCTATTAGGGTCCCAATCATGGGTTAAATAGAAACTGACTTGCAAAAAACAAATATATTCTATTAAAAAAATTGTTCTTCAAAATCACTGGATTCGGCATTAAATAACCTGAAAAGGGTTGATATGCCGTAAAACAAAAAACAACCAATCTAAAGCCGTTGCCTCTTTACCTTGTGTTTACTTTATTCATTGTATGGTCGATTGGCACCTTCACATTTGCCTTTCGCCTCTCTGCAACACGTGTGACTTTTGCTTTGTTTTGAGAAAACATTTGTTTAAAGAAAATTTGAATAACACAAAATAGAATTTAGTTTTTTAAGTTTTCTTTTGTACACAAAAAATGTGTAATATTATCTGAACATTTATAGATTAAACTGAAATTAAAAATTTTTTTGTCTCCCCCTTATTCAGCACTCTTCAAAATAAAACCAAAAAAACTTGTGCCATAACAGTAATACACAAGTGCCAACAATTTTACTTAGTCATGTCTGACAGAACGAGAACAATCAACCCCTATAAATTATATGAATGGTTCAGGTTTATTGGAATTTTAACCTATGTTTTAAAAGAGGTAACTCAATTTTTCTAAAGTAGTTTTAAAAAACTCATTTTTTCTTTCATTTACTCGAATGTCATAAGAAAAATGACAACATCGTTGCATTTTTTTTTTTTTTATTAATGTTATAAAACTTTGTTACATGGAATAAAATTGTTGAAAAAAGTTATTTTTTGATAATTCTTAGTAAAATAGAGTTTTCCTCCTTCAGTTAAAATTCCAAAATAAACAGGTTCATTTCTAAATTATATATATAGGTTCTCGAATTCAACAAAAGTATTCCCGACCTAAAAAGGATGCACTTAAATATTTTAGAGATTACATCGGCCGAAACGTAGTGAAAATAACAACCAAGAATGCAAATTATCTGTTCCGTCTGCCTGCTTCCCACCTGACTACACGTTAACAAATTCCTAATAAACCGCCCCCTTAAATAAACACTTCATCAAATCTCCACACTAACGTAATGTACTTGCAATAACCCTTATCCCTGAGTGGCTTCCGGGCCTTGATAAGTGGTGACGACTGTGTAAAAAAAAAAAAAAAAAAAAGTCCTCATTCCAAAAAATTCCGAAATATTTCAAAGATTTTATACATTTTTGGACAATGGAATTGTGTGGAGGGGGCTTGGAATATTGAAAAGATCTTGTATTTATTTATTTATTTATTTATTTATTTATTTATTGAAAAAAATGGTAAAAAATAAATCAATAAAATGAAATCGTTATAATTTACAACAAAATTTGACAGTGAAAGGGAAGCAACTCTTGAAAACGAAACGAAACAATTTGTAAAATGTTTCTCAAACTCGGAAACATTTTACAGCGCAAGGGAAGCAACTCTTCAAAACCATTTGATTTTGATTTCAAGAAAATCACATTATAATCACATTAAAATCTTTTTTATATTTTTAATGGGTAATAAACTCATCTGTCCGATTGTCACGCTTAAATCAAAAATATTCTTTTTGTATTTGTTTACATTGGTGATCTTTTGCGCCACAGCATTTCAGGTGAAAAAATTATTACGTACTTACATGTCTTGGTGAAATTAGTATAAATTCCAAAAATTACGAAAAATGATCTTGTAGAAAAATAATTATAATTAAAAGTAAAATTCATCGAATTATCAAATTTTACCGTAGATGGCCTGTGGAAGAGCTGTGCGACTAATTCAGTATGGCAAACTGATTTTCTCCTTTGATTTAAATTGACTTAAATTAAGGGTCTGCCATTTTTAAACAGAATATAATTGTGCATGGTTAAAAAGAAAAATAGATCAAGCACATTTTCTACTGGATCATTTTCTACTGGATCATTTTCTACTGGATCATTTTCTACTGGATCATTTTCGGGAAAATGAATGAATATGCTTCTAAGGTAAAGTCTGAAACTTTAGAGGAAGACAAAAAATAACAATTTGTTAAACAAATAATTTTTTTATGTTTTTGAACTTTTTAGATCAGAATTTGTTTTTTGGTTTGTTTTTTTTTGTTTTTTTTGGGGGGGTTATTATGTTTTTCTTGGGGGGGTGTATTATTTGGACAACTGTTCTTGTTTTGCATGCTATTTCCACAACGTCCGGCCTTCTTCAGGTGTATCTTATCAAACTCAGAAGTCTTTCTGTTGGACTCGTTAATCCGCACAGAATTTATAACAGAACTTTCTATTTAATCAACAGGAGTAGCATGTTCTTGTTTTGTCAGCCATGACTGGGTAGAGGTTTGAAGTAATTAGCAAGGACCCATGGTGCAATGAATAAAATACTTGTAAATATTTGTGTAAAAGTGAGAAATTACTGTAAGAAAAAAAATGTAGGGAAAAATTCAAGATGGCGCCCGACTCTCTCTTTAACACGGTAAGATATCCTCAACACGGCACAAGAAGCAACAGCCACACGATTCCCCAGCCAACTCAATCGTCACTCCCCACGTCTTTCCCCTCACCCGCTTTTATCGTCGTTCTAGGTCGGCTAAATTTGCATATTCCGAGAATTCGTGTGACTTTGCGAGACATCATACTTTACAAAAGATGGCGGTCGCCATCTTGGTCCCTCTTTTCTATTTTTGGTCGGTAACGCTGAGCTGGTCTCGAGGTAAGTCTTTTTCCCCTCATCCGTCTCTCCCACGTACCCACACAACACGCAAACACGCGGGCGCTTATCTCCTGGATGCACGTTACACTCCCCCCTGATCTGATGATCACATAGAGGGCACTGGGGGGGGTGGCCTTTTAGTGCGTGTGCTTCTGCGAAGAGGTACATTCACTGTTTCAGATTCGGGCTCTGGATCTGGTTCCGCCTCATCAGATGAAGTATCGCTATCAGTCTCTGGAAGGGGCTCACTGAATCCGTGCATCGGCAGCTCATCGCTAGACGCTTCACTGCTTTCTTCTGTAGTTGTATGACGCACCTCGGTAGCTGGGCGAAGATCTCGCACATGTCGTGGGGTTCCATCGACCAAAACAGACTGCTGGCTAATCACTCCAGATATGTGTCCTCGCTTAAACTTGTCGGTGCACCGATTTCCTGGAGGCCGCACCCACACTGGATCTCCCACTTCATATCTGTTATATGTTCCCTTGTCGGTTGGCTGCGTAGTGTTGATTCCCTTCACTCCGACTTGGTACGTGTAAATAGCATTCGCAGGTGCGGTTGAAGGGGACGTCTCGTCCTTTGGCGTAATGTTGTACCAATATGTTGCTTCCGCAATAGTACATCGCTTCCTGGCAGCAATTCTCTTGATGCTGCGATGGCTTCTTTCAGCAATGCCATTTCCTGATGGCACATGCGCACATCGCAACCGTAGACGGACGCCCCACTCATCTAACAACTGCCGGACTTGCTGGCTACAAAACGCTGCATCATTGTCAGTCAGGAGCTCTTCCGGCGCACCTCGCTCAAAAAAAATGGATGATAGGTGGCGAACAACATTTGCTGAATCCTGTCTGGTCATCTGCCGCCACACCGCAAATCTCGTAGGCCCACAATCAATGAGAGTTAGAAAGGGCTTGCCACTGTAATGGGTAATATCCATGGCCAGCCGCTGCCACACACTCTCAACTTCCAAGCGACCCTTCTGCCATCGCTCTGGTGCAGGATCAATAGACTGGCAAGCCTCACAATTTCTGACGATCTGTCTGACATCCATCTTGGTCACTGCTGGGTATGCACGCCTCACAAAATAAAGGGTCCTCTTGATACCCGGATGTCCGCTCTGTGCATGAATTTTTTGTATTTGACATGGGTCGATTGCAACTGCACAAGATCGAGCAGTAATCTCCATTCCCATCTTCGCGGCTTCATACCATTTGTGAGGTACACGGGTCAGTTGGTCAGCACGATTACAATGTGATGGCACCAGAGTGACGCTCAGTGATAGCCCATACTCAGATACCAGGTTTTTTAGCGTGTCTAGCCTTCTCCGTATTAACATTTCGCTTGCTGCCTTGGTACGGATTCGTGTCCGTCCTGAAAGTGTGTCAGACACTCAGTGGTAGACACAGAGAGAATCTGTGTACAAGGTCAACTTCTTAGACTGCCACTGCAGGGCCAGATTTACCCCCTTTACAACAGCGTCCAGCTCTGCCAGGTTGATATGCTGAGAATCTGTTACGGGCCGCAGCCAACATGCATCCTCGAACACGTTTCCTCCTTGCTCCAACGATACTCCCAACGCCAAAGAACTGGCATCAACCCACACACCTACGTTGTCTCCGTTAACACACCACCGCCCACAGGCAGGGTCCTTCTTGTTCATTCTCTCCAGTGTCTCCTTAATCATCAGAGTTAGTAGGACATCATCGGATATGTCATCCCAACCCGTGGTTGTTAAATTTGCTCTGCGTTTAATCACACCAACAGCTGCGCGGAGCCAGCCACAGACCGGTAAGTGACCAACAAGTTTTCCACACCAAGAAAAAACGGTCCGCCTTGTAACGAGGTTGGGGATGCTTGGAATTTAACTGCCACGCCTCCATTGTAGGGTGCCATCCTCTTCATAAACATCCAATCCCAATACACGTGCTCCTTCCCTTAAACGTTCGGGATTCTTGCATTCCAGACCAAACTGAGCCAACTTTTCTTTGACACACGACGCAGACTGTACATCTTCATTGACGTATACGTCATCAATGTAAGCTGACGTTGAGTCCCTCATGGGCTTTTCTTGGGACAATACTGTGTTGACAATAGTCTTCATGATCTGTGGTGCCACATTTAGGCCGAAGCCAAGGCGTGTAAGGCAGTACCTCTGCCCCTGGAACCAAACTGTCTGGAACGGCCACAACGTCTCATCAACTCGCACCTGTAAATAGGCTTTTCGTAAATCCAATATTGAGACATTAGTGCCTTTCTGACGCCATTCTGGCGCATACGTCAGCATCGGCAGTGTAGGCTTCAATATGCTTGTTAAGCTCCCTATAGTCCAGCACGGGCCGTACTTTCGACTTGTTATGCTGGACTACTGCCATCAAGGGTATTAGACCCTTTGGAGGCCCAAGCTTGTCCATCTTGGATCCACGCCTTTAGTTCCCTTTCGTATTCTGCTCGGGCCTCACTGGGTATAGGGTACTCTGCAACCCCATTCTTGAGTTTAGTCGGTGCCATTCCCTCGGTCCACTTCCAAGATGCAATCCAGGCCCTCTTGCGCGAGTCGTAGTCCACTGTAAAATCCGGCCGATCGATATGGAGCGCTGCACACACTGGGGCCTCTAAGAATCGCACCTTTCCATCCCGATGAATTGCGACTCCCCCCAGCGCCTTGATGGCATCGTATCCGAGCAACAGGTCAAACCCCAGGAGATTTCCTTGGGTCACGAGCACATTGATCTTAGTGGCTGCACCGGTGTCCGTGTAGATCTTGACAGTTCCAGCTCCACAGCATGTCTGGGTCTCGCCTCCTATCGTGGTGACTTTGATCTTCCTCTTAGTCCAACTTGGACACAGCCTGGTGCTCACTATAGTATGCGAACAGCCTGAGTCGAGAAGTGCTGAGCAGGGTATCCTGTTTACGTAGACGGTTATTACTGGTTGCGCCTTGTTCAAATTTTGCTCGGGGAGCAGGGCGGCGCTGACGTCCTCTCCCCTGATACGTTTCCCGCACAGTTTTGGGCTAGATGCCCCAAACCGCCACACTTAAAACAGCACACACGCCCCCTGTTGGTGCAATTCCTTGCAAAATGTCCGCGTCAGCCGCAGCGAAAACATTTCCCATTGCTTGCAGGGTTCTGATTCGGAATCTCCCGAGCGCCAATCTGGCCTGTCTGTGTCGCCATCACAACTGGTTCCCCCAGGTCCTCCTCATCTTTGATGATGGCTCGAGCACGTTCCATCAAGTGTTCCATGGTCGTTGTTGAAACGCTGGTTGAGGCTCTCAGTAGCTGCTTCACCCGAGTGGGAAGGCCCGCCACAAACGCGTACGCAAGCGTCCGCTCCGACACCCCTCCACCGAACAGAACTGCGAGTTTCTTTAACTCAGCGAAGAAAACGTCCACGCTTTCCTCCGGTAGAAGTTTTCGGGAAGCAAATTTTTCATAGGCCGTACAAGGATCCATGGCAAATGCCTTGTACAGCGCAGCTTTAATTGCGGTGACATCTCCCTTTTCGGCAGCACTGAGTTGCTGATATACACTCAAGGCACCCCCAGCCAATCTCAGGGGAATTACAGTGTGTACCCTTTTCACCTCACAAAGGTCGCACGTCAGCTCGACCCTTTCAACCCAGTCGACGATGGACGTGGACCCGTCAAACTCGGGTATGAGCTTTAAGTCAAATTTCGACTCGGTCATAGTCCTAGAGGCCAAATGGCCGGAATAGCTTGTAAAAGTGAGAAATTACTGTAAGAAAAAAAAATGTAGGGAAAAATTCAAGATGGCGCCCGACTCTCTCTTTAACACGGTAAGATATCCTCAACACGGCACAAGAAGCAACAGCCACACGATTCCCCAGCCAACTCAATCGTCACTCCCCACGTCTTTCCCCTCACCCGCTTTTATCGTCGTTCTAGGTCGGCTAAATTTGCATATTCCGAGAATTCGTGTGACTTTGCGAGACATCATACTTTACAAAAGACGGCGGTCGCCATCTTGGTCCCTCTTTTCTATTTTTGGTCGGTAACGCTGAGCTGGTCTCGAGGTAAGTCTTTTTCCCCTCATCCGTCTCTCCCACGTACCCACACAACACGCAAACACGCGGGCGCTTATCTCCTGGATGCACGTTACAATTTGCTGTTATCTCGTTTGAATAAGACACAACACAAATATTAATTTGAAGGATTATTTTATTTTCTGTTAACACCGCGAACATGGTAAGATGACGTGAGTACAGCAGTCGTCAAAACATGTGTGTACTGGACGTCGACTCAGTGAACTCTGCCTCATTCTCGTTGAAAAGACACCAGCGTGCTCTACTTGGATGGTAGCAGCAGACTGGAAGGGGAGGGGCAGTAAGCAGGGTGACTAGGTGTAAGGAAGGGTTAAAGAGTGAGAATTGTCTTTCACACTGTAGGGAAGAGGAAGGTTTAATATAGTGCTGAAGAGGATGGTAGCAGTGGTTTTGGTTTTGTGACCTAAATCTTTGGTCAGTACAGAGAGGTAACCTGCCAGTAAACAGAGTGCTCATATATATGTATATTTTTTAATTTATTTATTTATTTTTTTAATAATAAATGTATTCATTGCCTTTTTTCCATGTAACTCTCCTACTTGAAGTTCTTGTTTTTATCTTATGTTCCTGCACTTTTTCAGGAAGTAAAATGTCGGGTTTTTATTTTTGTTGGTAGTTGTATTTTGCGTACATTTTTACTTGTTTTCAATGTAAGGTTTTAAACGGTCTATTGAAACTTGTGTGTGCGTGTTTGGGTTCGTTTCTATTAGGAAATATTTCGGTGTTCATTCGAGTACAATGTAAGGACCTGAATAGGTTGCTTCTAATGGTTTTCGAATGCGGTTTATCCTAATCCAAACTTTATCATAAGTTTGAAGTTGATTTGTTACGTATGCTTTCTTTGTTGATTTTTCTTTGTTTGAAAAATTTGTCAGATCAAATTTTGCCATAGTTTTGTGTAGTTCTCTTGTAAAATTTTGTGTAATTGTTTCTGTATTTTCTGTACCAATCATTAGTTGTGATAATAACATTTGTGTACCTGTGACCGCATAAAATGGGGAAAAATTGGAGCAGTTGGGCATACTTCGAATTCCCAAGAGGACTATTGGTAGAGATGAACTCCAAGCTTCTTTTCGGGTAATTATAGCTGCTTTAATAGTTTTGTGGGCTCTTTCTATAAGTCTGTTGCATTGTGGATGATAAGATGTTGTTCGTAGCCTATAGAATCCAATAATTTTTGACAATTCAAGGAATAGTTCGCTTTCAACTTGTGTGTCTCTGTCAGTTATGACATGTAGTGGGACACCAAAGCCAGTAATCAACGTGTTAACAAAAGTTTCTGCTACAGTTTGTGCTGTAATATCTGCTATGGGTTGTGCTTCTATCCATCGACTGGTTTGATCTACACATGTTAAAACATACCGACATGGATTTGTATAAGGATTGTTGGCACATTTTGCTGGGAGTAATGATCCAATTATATCAATGTGTATGGTATGGAATTTTGATGATGGTATTTCCAACGTTTGAATTGGTGATTTGGTTTGTCTGTATATTTTTGCTTGTTGACAAGATGTGCATGATGCACATAATTCTTTGAAGGTTTTATCCATACGCGGCCAGTAAAATCTAGCCTTAATCATTTTGATAGATGATTTTATTCCAGGATGTGATACTGAATGTAAGCCGTCGAAGATAGATTTCCGTAGTGTATATGGTACAAAAGGTCTAGGGTATGACGTTGATGTATCACATAACACAAATTGATCTTTTCCATATAATGTGAATTTCTTTAAGTCTGGATAGGACTGTATTTCGGTGTCTCTTTTCTGTGCATCTGCGAGTGCAGGGAGGTCGTACATATCTATTTGTACAGCAAATGTTGGGCGAGATAAGCAATCTGCAACTATATTTTGGTCACCCTTCACATGGGCAATATCTGAAATTAATTCTGTGATAATGGCTAGTTGTCTTTGTTGCCTATCTGATTTTGCAGGTTTTAGACTGTGAAATGCAACACATATTGGTTTGTGGTCTGTCAGAAGCAATACTTCGTGACTTTCTATTATGTGGCAAAAGTGTAATACAGCCAAATATGCTGCTAAAAGTTCACGGTCGAAAGTGGAATATCTTGTCTGTGTTGCTGTGAGTTTTTTTGAGAAAAACCCTATTCGTACTGGGGTTTCATCTATGACTTGATGTAAGGCAGCACCTACTGCATATTTGCTGCTGTCCGTGACCAGTTGATACTGTGTACAAGTTGGTTGAGGGTGGGGTAATTCTGTTAGGTTACCTAGTATTTTTGTCATAGTAGAGAAGGCTTCTTTTTCCGAGGTATTTAAGGTGATTAAACCTTTCAGTGTTAGTCTCATTCTCTCAGATAAATGTAAGACTAATTTCGCAAATTCTGGTATTAATTTTCTATAAAATCCTACCATACCAAGAAATCTGCGTAGGCTTTTTGCATCTTTAGGGCACGGAAAATATTCTATTTCTTTAACTTTATTTGCAGGGTGTGATTTCTTTTGAGTTGATTCTAAATCGTAGGAAGTCAAGAGATGTCACATTGAAGATGGATTTGGAAAGTGATATTTTTAGGCTGTTTTCTAAGATTTGAAAAACTGTGTCGATATCTTGTTTGTGGGATTGTTCGTTGTCACTGAAGATCAATATGTCGTCTATATAAATAAAAACACAGTCGATATCTCAGGAAATTTTGTCCATATATCTTTGAAATGTAGCGGCTGAGTTTTTTTAGTTCAAACGGCATGTATTCGTATTGATAAAGTCCCATCGATGAGATTACGGCAGTTTTTGGAATATCATCGGGGTGCATCTTAATCTGATGAAATGCCGAAATCAAGTCAATTTTTGAAAATCGCTGTTCATCAGTTTAGCCGTAAAGGAGTTTATATTGGGGATGGGGTATCTGTCACTTTTAGTGATGCTTTTTAAGGCGCGGTAGTCTCCACAGCAGCGGTAACTTCCACTTTGTTTGGGTACCAGATGTAGTGGGCTTGATCACTCACTGTTTAAAGGGGTTATTACACCTTCGTTTATTAAACGTTTAAATTCCTCTTTTGTCGCCGCCAGCCTTTCAGCAGACAGTTGTCTGGATTTAGTGAAGACTGGGGAGTGGTTGCATGTGTCGATTCTGTGATAAACACCACAGTACTCACTGTTTTTGTTGGTGTGCGGAGAAATAATTTCTGGGTGTTTATCCAGGCTTTTTCTAATGAATACAGGCAGTTCTATTTCATTTATGACCACATTTACTGGTGCTGCAGAATTTAATAGTAACTTTTTGTTGGTGGTAGTAACTGGATCGTAAATTGTTCTATTTTTGCAGTCTATTGTAAGGCCAAATTTATTTCAGAAATCAAGTCCGATCAGGGGATTGATGATGTTTGCGATAACAAATGTCCAGGAAAATGATCTTCTCAAACTTGGTATCCCAATTTCAAGGTTAGCTTGGCCATGGTATTCTATTTTCTCACCATTGGCAGTGGTTAGTGATACTGGTGTTGGGTGTAAGGTGACACCGTTTATCATGGCTGCTGGTATTATCGAGATACTTGCGCCTGTATCTACAATAAATTTCAATGTTTTTGTCCCTAGTCTTGCTTTGACTTGTAGTAGTGGCGAACTCAAGGGGACGGACATGGCTCGCGCTACTAGTTTTCCGAGTCACTTCTCAGCAATTACTACCATCCATAGTTGTTGTCGTCTCACCACGTTTTGGATAGAGATGTTGAATCTCTATGGTTCCAGGTGAAAATTGTCTGAAGATAACGGTTTCAATCCTATCCAAAACCGGCCAGAGGTTTACTTGGCCAAAATGTGGTGAGATAACAATAAAACTCAGTCGTAAGTGACAATCTTATGGAGGTTGAAGGTTCAATTTTCAGTTCAAGTGATACAAAATATACAATTGCAAAAAGAAATTAAAATAATTAGATAATAAATAATTTTATAACGTATAAAGATGCATGGATACAACTAAAAAGTAAAAAAAAAAAAAAGAAATTTGTTTTTAAAATAGTTTAAAAAAATGGTTGAACAAATAATTTTGTAAAGTTTTTTTTTAATCATAAAATCGCTCCAATTCTGAAGATTGCTAACAATTCTGTTACACGTTGGATTATTCAGATCACCGTTCTCATTTTGCTTGCTATTTTGATGACGTTTCATTAAAAATATTACCAAGCTCAAGGACTTACGGTAGAAGGGTGAATTGAGATATTTTTCTGTAAGATACAGAAATTTGCCGACCTGGGTGACAAACAGGAAGATTATATCTTATTTCTCCATCCCCCTTTCGACGAAAGGTTTGCAGATGAAGAAGAAGCCTGACGACCTTTTCAGAGAAAAGGAATTTTAATTCAAGCGAAAGAAGAAGAAGCAGAAGAAGAAGAAAAACAACAACACCAAGAAAAACTAAGGAAGACTTTTCTATCGAGATTTCCTTCTCTTCAAAGAAGACAAAAACATTAATACCAGCATTTATCTTGTGTAGGGAACACACAGCGTTATGGACTCTGTCAGGGAATACAGGCATGAAATTATTTTATTTGTATCCTTAAAGTTTAGCGTGGTCACTAAAGTGGCTTTTTAGTTTTGATTAATCTCCTTTGAATTAAAAGTATCATAGCCATCACAAAGGAAAAATATTTACCCCCTTCATCCTCTTTAAAGTCAAAAGGATTTATTTTGTTGTGGCTCCCATTCGAGGAAAAAAACCTTTTTGTTAAAAGAAAGACTGAACTTGAAACAAGAATTTAAAAGAACTATTTTTTATTTTTTGTATGTTCCTTTCCTTTCAGCCAATCAAGTAAGAATTGTTGTTTTCTTGTATTTCTTTTGGATTTGATATATTTCTTTAAGGGTTTTCTTACTCCAACTTTAGAAAATAAAAGCAACCGTAAAAAAATTTTCTTTTCTTTTAATAAAATTTGGATCATTTTAATCACATTTCGGGTCTGTACTTCATTTGCTTATTTCTTTCGTTTCCCATTTACGGAAAATTTGCTATATATATGTTTTTTCCCCAGTTTTCTCTTTCAATGTGTTACCAAGGAACACGGATTTTGATAACCACCTAAAAATTCTGTTAATGTTAGAAGAGAAGATGCAAGAATAAATACGTGAAAAGTAATAATATGCATATCCTGTTGGAAGGAAACAAAAACATTGCGTTTGTGTTTGTGTTTGTATTTGTGTTTATGTTTGTATTTTGTGTTTGTATTTGTGTTTATGTTTGTATTTGTGTTTGTGTTTGTATTGGTGTTTGTATTTGTGTTTGTGTTTGTATTTGTGTTTGTATTTGTGTTTGTGTTTGTATTTGTGTTTGTATTTGTGTTTGTATTTGTGTTTGTGTTTATGTTTGTATTTGTATTTGTGTTTATGTTTGTATTTGTGTTTATTTTTTATTTTTATTTGTGTTTATGTTTGTATTTTTGTTTGTGTTTGTATTTGTGTTTGTATTTGTATTTGTGTTTGTATTTGTGTTTATGTTTGTATTTGTGTTTGTGTTTGTATTTGTGTTTGTATTTGTGTTTGTCTTTGTGTTTGTATTTGTGTTTGTATTTGTGTTTTTGTTTGTATTTATGTCTGTACTTGTGTTTGTATTTGTGTTTGTGTTTGTATTTGTGTTTGTGTTTGTGTTTGTGTTTGTGTTTGTATTTGTATTTGTGTTTGTATATGTGTTTATATTTGTATTTGTGTTTATGTTTGTATTTGTGTTTGTGTTTGTGTTTATGTTTGTGTTTGTATTTGTGTTTGTGTTTGTATTTGTGTTTATGTTTGTGTTTGTATTTGTGTTTGTATTTGTGTTTATGTTTATGTTTGTATTTGTATTTGTATTTATGTTTGTATTTGTGTCTGTGTTTTTATTCGTGTTTGTGTTTTTATTTGTGTTTGTATTAGTGTTTGTATTTGTGTTTGTGTTTGTGTTTGTATTTGTGTTTATATTTGTTTTTGTATTGGTGTTTGTGTTTGTATTTGTGTTTGTGTTTGTATTTGTGTTTGTATTTGTGTTTGTTTTTGTATTTGTGTTGGTTTTTGTATTTGTGTTTGTATTTGTGTTTGGGTTTGTATTTGCGTTTGTGCTTGTATTTGCGTTTGTATTTGTGTTTGTATTTGTCATTGTGTTTGTGTTTGTATTTGTGTTTGTATTTGTGTTTTTATTTATGTTTGTATTTGTGTTTGTGTTTGTATTTGTATTTGTGTTTGTGATTGTGCTTGTGCTTGTGTTTGTGTTTGTATTAGTGTTTTTGTTTGTATTTGTGTTTGTATTTGTGTTTGTGTTTGTATTTGTGTTTGTATTTGTGTTTGTATTTGTGTTTGTATTTGTGTTTGTGTTTATGTTTGTATTTGTGTTTGTATTTATGTTTGTATTTGTGTTTGTATTTGTGTTTGTCTCTGTGTTTGTATTTGTGTTTGTATTTGTGTTTGTGTTTGTATTTGTGTTTGTATTTGTGTTTGTATTTGTGTTTGTGTTTATGTATTTGTTTGTGTTTGTATTTGTGTTTGTATTTGCGTTTGTGTTTGTATTTGTGTTTGTGTTTGTACTCAGGTGTACGAGTCAAGCTGTGTCATGTGTGCATGTAAGCATGTGTGTTATATTATTTATCCATGTGTTGGTTGTTGTAATATTGAATTGCTTGCCAAACAGCCCAAAGCATTTACCAAAATCGTTGCATAATGACTCAACTTGCTGTCAGGTTTCCTGGCCAGAAAGAGAAAGAGTGTTGTGGGTACTCCCTTTTATCAATTTTGGTAGTGTACTCCGCTCACCTGAGAGACGGCCTCTGATTGAGCAAGCTAGAAAAGAAGTTGAATACTTGCACCAATTCGTACTGAGCTTAGAAATTAAGCACTGATTCAAAATCGTAAACCACGAGTTGTTGTTGTTGTTTCAAATCGTTTCTGCTTCTTGTCCATCTTGTCGAATGTGATGATCTTTAAGTTGAACACAGACGGAACTCTGAGCTGAATCCTTTATTTAATACAATAGATTGTTCTCATTCTGGGTAGAAATGGTTAATATGGACTTATGGCATAACAGTTAATAGTGTGGGTTAACAATAACAATCAGTTTTAAATGACAGTCTCCTGAGAGTTGAAGGTTCAAAAATAACAAAACAAAAAAATAAAAAATAAAATAAGAAGGTGATTAACCAGTTATGGGTGACAAAATGAACACAATCTTTCTGCATGGATTAAATAAAGAATCCAGTTCCAATTTCTGTCTAGGTTCTCAAGTTTGGAAAGTTGCATGCAAAGACAGTCAGAGGTTACGCCTGCAAAAATATTGTGAAAATTGTAATAGTCACTGTTTAATCTTCGACGTCGAAAATCAAAGTGCATAAACTCGTTTCTGTCCACCAAATTTGTGCAGGACTGAATTAATAAAAACATCAGTAAAGTATATCTTAACCGATCAGAGAAATTTTTGAATTTATTCGAAATGATTTTTTTGGGGAGTTACCTAAACCCTTTAAAAGGCCCAAATTTTCACACACACACACACACACACACACACACACACACACACACACACACACACACACACACACACACAATAATTGCTTGAAAAATCCTTTAGTGTTGTCTGTTTATTTAAAACAACTCATCAATTGAAATATTCCCAAACTTTATCACTGAACTATTATAATTTATTTGAGCAGACAAGTTTTAAAAACAATTTTTCTAAACCTGAAACGCAATGTTATTAATTAATCAATTCATACTTCTTTAATATCTCAATTGATGAATTCCCTTGGTTTTACAAGAATTCTAAAAATATTCACGAACGTTCCAAGTTTTTCTTATTCATGTAAACTTCCATAAACATAGATAAAATATCGCTTTGGTGAATGTATGATTTCTGAACTCATTATTTTGTGCTTTGTTTTACTGTATAATATGTCGCTCGTATTTTTTTTGTTTTTTTTTTCACAATTGATTAAACCTGCAAACCTTTTTCCCCGAAAATATTTCTCTGAATCCAGCTCATCACAAAAATGCATCTCCCATTACAAAACAAACTAAAGTAAAAAATAAATAAATAAATAAATAAAAACCCCAAAACTGACGTGGAAGCATCCCTATGAACTGGTGACACCAACACCCCCCAAAATAATCAATATGAGAATAGTAGTCTGAATTAGCAATCTTTAGTTAAAAAAATTCCGAAACTTTTATAAAAATTGTATACATTTTACGGCAAGAAAATTGGAGAAAATGTTGGAGTTTTGGAACAATTATTTGAAGAAAAGCATTGAAATAAAACGACATAAAACCGAATAAAAACCTTTCAATAATTGTCAAAAAAAAAAAAAAAAAATATTTGCAGTTAAAGGGAAGCAACTCTGCAAAACGGCTTATTAACTCCCTTGACGAGAAATATATCACAGAAAAAAAAAAAAAAAGAAAAGAAAAAAAAAAACGCCATAATTTGTAGGTTAATGTCCCTATTTACTATGCCTCCCCACGGGACAGAGTTAGACACCAGGGTCGTTTTTTAACGTGGAGAAAAGGAACAAAAATAAAAATTGTTTCAGTCGTGAAGGATTTCTCCTCCACTGACAGAGAACAAGAAATTGAAGTGGAGCATCTGAAGAACAGATAGTATTTATTTGCTCCCCCACCGAGCAAATTAGGCACAAGGCCGATTTTTAATGTGAGGAGTGAAGGGGAAATGGGGACCAACTCCCCGGGGAGTAGGGGAGCTGGATAGGGACAATTGGTATGAAGGGTTGCCCCTACATTGACCAAGGTCTTATCTGTGGGGTCGCCCCCACATAGGGTCTTTGCTTGCAGTATCTGCCGGAACAGATGGTATTTATTTGCTCCCCCACCGAACAAATTAGGCACAAGGCCGATTTTTAATGTGAGGAGTGAAGGGAGGGGGAAGGGAAAAAGGGGACCAGCTCCCGAGAGGTGGGAAATGGGAGCTGGTTAATGGTCAGGCATGTGGGGTTGCCCCCACATCTGGTCTTTGCTAGTCATAGCTAGTCCTAGCTAGTCATAGCTTGCAGTATCTGCCGGAACATCTTGTCCCGAAGCAATCATTGTAGGTTAATGTCGTCAGCTAAATCATCCTACCAACACAATAACAAAGATCTAACATTGTCTTTCCCAGTCGATTTAATTATACGAAACAGAGTAAATATTCTATCGTTCACTTATACCTATATCCTTATCAAATTTTTTGAAATTTTCAAATTTCTTTTCATACTTATTTGTTAAACGTCTGTATAACGCCTCTCAGCGAGAATACTAAAACGCTCGACACATTTATTTTGATAGTTTTGTCCTGCTTCTGGCCATTGTTTGATCCTCTGAAACTTTTTTTTTAGTTTGAAATTATTTAAATCTAATTCTTACTTTCATTTGAAATTAATCAAACGAATTTTCAATGCATGGAGAAATTAAAAATGAATGAATGAAAATAAGTATTTTCACTAAATTTAGGAAAAAATGGCACGGATAATAATGGCACAATTAATAGTAAATTAATAGTAAATAGGAACAAATTGCACAATAGGAAAATTTTTAACGGTGTAGTAAATAACGAGCGAACAACAATCCCTCTATTATCCAACAACCTTGAGATTGTTTGCACGTCAACTGAGAAGACAAACCTGCTTTCCCAATGGTTTGTCTCCAACTTCACTTTAGACCCCAAAAACCAACTTCATTTCAGACCCGAAAAAAACACTTTCTCCCAAATTTCAACTACGTCCACCAGAAATATGGTCATTTTACTTTTGTTTTCGTGAGGAAAGCATGTTGGTTTATTTGAAATTATGTCGTTGCTGGAAGAACTTATTTTTGTGCAAAATGCGCGGGGAAATTGAAATGAATAAGCGTTTGTTTATTTGTGCGCGCGTGTGTGTGTGTGATGTGTGTGAGTGACAGCACAGGGGTTCTGCCCTTTTCGCCTGTGTAGTTAGTCTGTTATGTTGCAGACCAGAGTATAATATCCTAGCTCGCCACAAGAAAATAAGGAAACAAATGGAATTGAAGGAAACAAAGACTCAATTGATGGATAAGATAAATGTCGTTTATTTGCTGTTGAAAGAATGAACGTTTTAGTTATAACATGTGTTCATGTCCGCGCGTGTGTAACCAATGTTCGTTGCGGGACTGGTCTTGTAGAAGGAATAGGAAATATGTGTTCATCTCAAGTTCGGGTCACTATCGTTTGTTCGCACGTGGGAAGAGAAATGAGTGTTGTAGTGGAAATGAGAATGATAGTCCAGCGTGTAGACAAAGAAGAGGATATGAGAGTTGACGTCAGTTAGTAGTCAGCTACGCGAAGGTGTTCTCAGGGACCAGTAGTAGATAGAGAAAGAGTGTAGGTACTGTCTGTTGGCTCGTGTCCCATACATAGTCGCAGGGGACGTAAACGCGCGTGAGCATGCGCCTCCCGAAAGGGAGGCGGCTGGTTAGCCCAACCTCTCTGGTCGAGAGTTGGTCCTAAAAAGGGTTAGAAACAGCTTGTCTCTTTGTTTTATACTCGTTTCCGGTGGTGTTTTGTGCATGTGTATATTTCCCTAGAAAGCGGAAGTGACGTCGTCCATGTGTGCGTTCGTGTGTGCGTGTGTGAGTACATATGTGTGCGTTAGCGTGTGTGTCTATACATGTGAATGTGAGTGTATGTACGCGAACGTGAATATATGTACGTGTGTGACGTGGGCGCATATGTTTGTGTGCGCGTATGTATATGACATAGCTTGAAATGTGAATGTGTGTTTTTATGTAAGACTTGAAAAAGGCTCGTACAGTTATGAGTCATCTGCTATGACTACTGTCTGTCACCATCCTGCCTCCATAGTAGTCCAGCCAAGGGGACAAAAGTGAAAGAGAGAGCGGGGGAGGGGGTGTTTGAAAAAGGAATTTGATGCCATGTCCATTTACTAGCAAAGAGACAATTTGTGTTTTTTTTTTTTAAAGTTTAATATATTTTGTGTTAACTTGAGCATTTACCTATTTGTTTCGGAACATTCTCCTCACAGAAAGGACACGTTTTTTTTGGACAACATCTGTAAGAGATACAAAAGTTAATGTTGTTGACCTCTCAAGAGAGAGGAAGAACAAACATTTGATAGAAAAGCAATTTCCTCTTCATTTAATAAATTCATCAACAACATGAGAAAGGAGTCTGAGAAGCTAATTTAAACCCAAATTTCTAATCTAAACCTTCTTAAATCGGTTTTATCATTTTCCCTTATATTTGTATAATGTCAGCTTTTGATGAGAAGCATTTAGCTTCGAAATGTCTTGACCTAAAGAGGATCTTTCCTACTCTCTTCTCTTTTTAATCCTTATTAATCTGATCGTAAAATAAAGTTCTATGTAACTTTAATTCCTTGTCTGTTTAATTTAATTTATGAATTGCTCCTCTTTACCATGTAGAGCTTTTTACTAACGATAGGTTTGTTTTGTTGAAGATAATATCTTTTCCAGCTACATTTATTACTTTTTGTAAATAGAAATTTCCAAGTAGGTTTGTTTTGTATAGAATTACCTAGCTTCCCCAAAAAGCTAAAAAAGAATTGTTGCATTTTTGTTATAAATTGGTTGTCCGACAGACAATGCATCAGTATGTATTCTTAATTTTATTTGAATATACTAATACCACTCGAGGATATATCTTTGACAATCAGTACAATAGAGGGTGGACTGTTGTGGCATCTTTTGGCCCTGCTCTGTCATCCTGGGGTATTTGTTTCGACAATATTTAGTAGATCAACCCTCCCAGGTATTGCCTTCTCATTTAAAAAAAAGGGGGTTATTAAAAATCGTCTGAGACACCTCTACCAGGGTATGCCATGTGAGCTGCTATGGCAGTTGTAGCGCCAGAGTTTGTTATTTCTTGTGTGCAGCTCTATCATCCCCATCTTCCGGCATTGTGCCACATCTTCCTGTGGTGGAAAAGATGTGAATATCATACATTATGAATTTATATACTATGATACCAGTTGATACATTCATTTATATACTATGATATCAGTTGATATATATATTGATATAATGTGATACCAGTTGATACATTCATTTATATACTATGATATCAGTTGATACATTCATTTATATACTATGATATCAGTTGATATATATATTGATATAATATGATACCAGTTGATACATTCATTTATATAATATGATACCAGTTGATACATTCATTTATATACTATGATATCAGTTGATATATATATTGATATAATATGATACCAGTTGATACATTCATTTATATAATATGATATTAGTTGATATATTTATTCATATAGTGATACCAGTTGATATATATATTCATATAATGATACCAGTTGATATATTCATTTATATACAATATTTGTTGATTTATTTCATATAATGATACAAGTATATATATTAATTCATATACAATAATGATACCAGTTGATATATATATTCATATAATATTACCAGTTGATATATGAATTCATATAATGATACCAGTTGATATATTAATTCATATGCAATGATATGATATATTAAATCATATACAATGATACTAGTTCATATATGAATTCATATATATGATACTAGCAGGAGTGCTCGGCATTGACCGGGTAATTACATTATGTAGAAAGGGCCCCTGAGGAGGGATGGGGGTGGGATTAAAAGGTGTAAAAAAAAATGGTATAGTAGTATAGTTCCTTGGCGTTGCTTGAATCGAGTAAGGAACCCCGCGGGGGGGAGGGGGGGGGTAAAAATAAATTGTTAGTAGCGGGAGGGGGGGGGGGCGAAACAACAGTAGTCAGATTGGGTGGAGAGAGAAAAAAAATCTAGTAGTAGGCAGGCAGGCTCAAACCTGTAAGGCGAAGGAGTAAAAAAAACATGAAATCTTTGCTGATGTCTCCGTCGTCAGACCGGGAGTTTGCAATGTTGAAATTAAGCAAAGTCAATCCAATCGATATGATGACTTGTAAAAATGGCGATGCAAAAAAACGACCCCTCCTTGTAAAAAGTCCCTGGCTTGTCCAATCACAAGCCAGCTCTCAATCATGTGACCGAGTACATAAAAGGCGAAATCAGCAAACCCTCCTCTCTTTCTCCCTGGCTTCAGCTGGCAGCAGACATTCGCCTGGACCTTTGGCCCCAGGCTAACGTGAGTATCACAATCCAACATAGCTATCGCCAAAACTTGTTTCCACATGCGCTTCACACATGTCCTCTTTCCTACCACGAGACACTAACCCTACATCTCTACTATTGGATTTCTTTATCTTTCAACAGGCCTGTCGGATATCTAATCTACATCCTCACATCAGAAACTCTTTTCACGACTACTGTAAATAAAAGTGGCATGAACACTGAACTCTCCTACCAACCTGTTTCTCTCTTGTTCTAATGCTACTAACAAAGATGACAAATAAAGTTTTTTTTATGTTAAAATGAGATTTTCTTTCGTTGTCTTCATTTTTAACTAAAAATCCATTCTGGCAGGACTTGTTTTTTCTATTTGAAAAGAAGTTGGTTTATAGTCAATCGCCTGAGGCATTTCTGCCAAGGAATGCTGACGAAGTTGCTCAAGCATTTTTTACAGGAGCAAAGTACACTACTACAGAGCATATTCCATTAAAGTAGTTGTAAACAAACACAGAGATAGAACATTGTGGTGATGGAACCGAGGTTGAACTTTATTCAATAGTGCAGAGCCTATTAGATTGGTGACTTATTTTTGTACTCTGTTTAAGCACCAGCCAAGTCATGGCAATAATACTCCACACATGGTTGATTGGTGGTTTTGTGGAGATATAGGATACTTTCAGGTGTGAGTAATTTAGCAGTGTATATATGTTGTTGCTATGTTTAGTAATTCCTATATATCTCTCATCATGAGTCATATGCATGTGCTGTCTATGAAAGAAAATCCAGAAAGTGGAAGGCAAATGCTGCGTTTGAGTTTTTATAGTATGCATGAATATTTTTTTATTAATATTTCTTGTACTGTGATTGGTTAAAACTACTGATTTCTAGTTTTGTTCAATCAAGAATCAATATGCAAAAACAACATTCACTGCTGCTGTGTTGAACTAATTGTTTAGGTAATATTTTTTAGTAAGATAACTATACACTTTTGAAATATCCATCTATTCATTCATCCATTTGATACAAAAGAAATACCCGTGTCCTTATATGCGATGCCACAGATTAATATGGAATCTGTAGCAGACGAATTTGCAACAAGCACAGTAGCAGGAGTTAATTCTCGAGATTTGAAATCCATTTTCTCTCTGGCTTGTCCAATCACAAGCCAGCTCTCAGTCACGTGACCGAGTACATAAAAGGCAAAATCGGCAACTCTTCCTTCTTTTTCTCACTGGCTTCAGTTGGCAGCAGACATTCGCCTGGGGCCAAAGGCCCAGGCTAACCTGAGTACCACAAGCCAACATAGCTATCGTCAAAACTTGCTTCCACGTGTGCTTCACACACATACTCTTTACTACTACAAGACACTAACCCTTTGCCCCATCTCTACTATCGGACGCACACTCCTACAACATGTAAACACATTAAACCCTATTCTCTCTCTTTCAACAGGCCTGACTTATATCTAATCTTCGTCTCCACATCAGGAACTCTTTTCACGACTGCTATAAATATAAGCACGCACGAACACTGAACTCTCCTACTAACCCGTTTCTTTCATGTACACGCTACTAACGAAGATGACAAATAAAGTTGTTTTTAATGTTAAAATGAAATTTCGTTATTAACTAAAAATCCATTAATTCGTCGTCATCTACGAATGAAGACTGATGCAAACAGTGATAAACGTTTTTTGATCATTTGTGTTATTTCAATTATTCAGACAACTGTTCTTATGTTGAATGTTATTCTCACAACGTTTTGGCCGATGTAACCTTCGATCTTCTTCATGTGTAGCTTTTTGCACTCGTGAATTTTTCTCTTGAACTTGTGAATCTACACAGAATTTTGAATGGAACTCTTAATCTACAATCGTAACATGCTCTCGTTCCATCATCGATGACCTGGTAAAGGTCTTAAGTAATTCCCAATAGTATTAGGTGCACTGAACCGTCAACCTCCAAAAGAGTGTCACTTAGAATTTAATTTTAGCAAGTACTTTATCTGTTATGCCATGGGTCCTTGTAGACCTTTTTTGTTTAGTTAGTTTGATTTGAATTTGATTAAAGATTTGTGTTTGCCAAAGTTGACTGAATTGTTGGCGCGTAGATTACAAGAAAAAGGGCTGCTAAAACTGAAGATAGTTTTTATCAAAATAAAGTATGGCCCAATCTCAAAATTCTGGAGAATTAAAAATAAAGCCAGAATATGCTGTTGTTTCACAAGGGAAAAGAGATGGAACAAAAAAATGTATTGTTATCATATGCAGCAGTATGACTGCGACAACCGTCAAGTCAACCGAACAACAAATGTAACCCGAATATTTCCATCTATACAATTCATCATCATCATGTGCTGTCCTTCGTATCCGAAGACGACTTCCTGTAAACCATCATTCTCCACTTGTCACGGTCGCAACTGAGGGTCTGCCAGCTTCCAGTAGGGATCAACCTGTCCTTTAGATTTCGTTTGACGGTGTCACGAAACCTGAGCTTAGGTCTGCCTATGCCTCGTACCCCATCCTCCAGTTGTGAAAACAGTATCTGTTTTGGTAGTCGGGAATTCTCCATTCTGTTTACGTGCCCTGCCCATCTCAGGTTTTTCCGGATGAGCAGGTCATACATGCTTGGGAGTTTGGCTTGTGATAGGATCTCCCTGTTGCTGACAAAGTCATACCGCTTGACATTTAAAATCTGCCGGAGGTGTCTCATCATATAGGTGTTGAGCTTGCGGACTACTAGTTTGTACACTGGCCAAGTTTCTGCACCGTATAAGAGTGACGAGAGGACGATGGCGCGGTACACCAAGCATTTAGTTCTGAAAGTCAGGTCTTTATTTTGCCAGACCTTCTGTTTGAGTTTTCCATAGGATATGGAGGCGTTAGCCATTCTTGTAGAAATTTCCTCGTCCATTTTGTTGTTGTTCATGACAGTGGTCCCTAGGTATTTGAATTTGCTGACATTGTAAAGCTCTTGGTCTTGAATCTTAATTGGCTGGCTTGTTGCTGGTGATCCAGGGGATTGTTGGTCCATCATTTCGGTTTTCTTGATGTTACACAACTCAATACAAACAATATCATCAATATCATCCGACACATACCAAACACTTCTGTTAATATGACCTAACATGGTTGTGAACAATTCCCTCAACATAACTCAACACAATTCCGAACAACTCTGTTGATACAATCCTAAACAACTCCATTGTTTCGACACAATGTGAACAACTCCATTGATATGATCCAACACACTACAAAATTAACCTCGGTAGTCACTCTCTGACATCGTCTTTTTCTAGCCCTTGGAAGAACTTATTTTTGCCATAGGTGGACCCGACTAAGGAAATGGAAAAATGGGTCGTTTCAGTTTGGCTGATTCGACGGCATGGCCGATTTGGTGGAGGGACAATTCTGCATCGATTACACCAGTCACATTTTTAGAAAGATTTTATAACTTTTTTTTGGAAATTAAGGAAAACAATCTGAACATATATCACTTTAACTGTTTCAATCATGTTTTTCCAAAACTGTTTTTGGTTAATTATGTTTTAATTAATTATTTTTTAATTAATTTTTTAAGAATTAAAAACTAAATATTTTTTAGTTATTTTTTTAATTGAGAAAAACAATACGAAAATATAATCTCGTTGTTGACGACTGAGTGTTATCTATTTTTATGTTGTGTTTTAAAGAAACAGTTATTTTTATTTTTTTTTAAATTAAGAAAAATAATCTAGAAATATAACCTCGTTGTTAACAATTGAATGTTGTCTGTAGTTTTGTTGTGTTTTAAGTAAACATGGTTCAAAGTTTTTAATTTTTATGGCACTTTAACTGTTTTTTAAGGAAAAATCGTGTTTTTGTGAAACAATTTTGGTTGATTATTTGATAATTAATTTTTTTAAGGATTAAAACTTTAAAATATTTTATGATTTTTTAATTAAGAAAAACAATATAAAAATATAATCGCATTGTTGCTGAGTGTTGTTTGTTTTTGTGTTTTAAATAAACGCGATTATTTTTAGTTCTTTTTTTAAAATTAAATTAAATTTTTTACTTAATTTTTATTTCAATTTTATTCAAAGAAAAAAATATCTTCAGTTACTGAATTAATTTTAAAACAAGTTACTAGTGCACAAATATTTTTTAATTTAATTTAGAGAAAAATCATATGGGTTGAATGTTATTTTTTGGAACTTTAGAGATGAGGATTGATAATTTGTATTATTCAGACTAATGTTCTCATCTTGCGTGCTTATTTCACAACGTTTCGGCCGATTAAACTTCCGACCTTCATCAGGTGTACTTTGTCAAACTCAGAAATCTGTTCCTGATGAAGGTCGGAGGTTACATCAGCCAAATCATTGTGAGATATGCATGCAAGGCGAGTACAATAGTCAGAATACTACAAATAATAAAAATTAGTTGAATGTTTGAAATTTTCTTTTTCTTATTAATTTATTCTTATTAATATTATTTCACTTAATACAAAAATTATTTAAAAGAGAATTTGAAGAACTCCAGATAATCTTTTTTTCTATTTTTTCAATTCTGTGACCATCATCACATGAGTCGACATGAAAAAGAAGATTAGCATCTGCCAAAACATTCACTGCTATGTGCATGGTTAATGGGGGGGGCGCATTTGCGCGTACAACAATGGGCACCACTTATTGCTTAATATCCGGAAAACTTATTTGCGAAAAATTTAAATGTGATATTTGTTTTCATTCTAATATACTTGACATCACTTTTGTTTGGAAGTAAAGAAAAACGTAAGTTAAAACACAGTTGGAACATTAGTAATTTATCTTGTCTTTAGTAACATTTATCTTCGGCACAGGATCACAGTGTAGTATCTGTTCTGATGCTACACTTCATTTGTTCTGTCCTCGGTCAGTGGAGGAGAAATCCTTCATGACTGAGATAATTTTTATTCTATTTTTGTTCCTATCCAGAGTGCCCCTTTTTGGGGAGCTAGATTTTCCCACATTAAAAACCGACCTTGTGTCTAACTGTGCCCTCGTGGAGAGGCAAGTAAATAAATTTAAAAAAAAACATATTTTTGAAAAATATTCTCATGTTAAAATTATTTGTTTATAATTCTAAAAAGAAACAATCAGATTTAATATATAACGTTCGCAGCTAATTTTATTAGTAGCCGTATAGTGATTTAATTTAATTTTCAAACTGACTTTAGAAAAATATATAGAACTTTAAAATATTTGAAAATACTCAATGAAAGGTTTTATTTATTATTAAAAAGACATTTTGAAAAATATTCTCATGTAAAAATTATTTGTTTACAATTTTAAAAACTAAAACAAAATTAAATTAAATTTTCAAACTTCCTGATAGACTTTTTTAGCCTTATATGAAAATAAACAGTTAAAAATATGAACATAATATTTACTGTATTAGCAATAAATAGTATTCTTTCTTTAATTTATATTAACAATGTTATCAAACGTTATGAAAGTACTTGAATACAATTCTAATTAAATATGCATTTAATTATTAAAAAATAACATTACTATATTTGGTTGAAATAAAAATTTCCCTTCTAATAGCACGTATACAAATTGAGAGTTGGTCCTTCTCTTTAGGAAAAGAAAATATATGTACTTTGGGGCCTTTTGGATAATTTCCCTGGCAATTTGGAACAACGCAAAAATAAACCATGTTGGACAGCAAACTGAAAACTGTAGACGAAATTGCTGCTGATATGGACCTTTAGCCTAGACCATAGACCTACAAGTTGATCTGGCAATGACGTCACGCTGTCATGTTCATTGGCCTGTACTTACTCTCGGTAGCCTCGGTTCGAGTCAATCAGATCAGAGAAAGCAGTAGAGACAGATCAGTCCGGGTCGAGTCATGAAGGAGGAGAGTTAGCTGCCCCTTTCGGAAGCGAAAGAAAGGAAAGAAAGACAATATAGAAATCAGTAAGGCATTCAAACCCCTGATCATTTCATCTGGATGAATTAAAGATCATTATATTTAGAAGTCTTTGTTTAAACCTGAAAGGTAATGTGTTTTTGTGATCATCTTTGTAAACGAACTTTGTATGAAACATCCTTCCAAAGTGTAACTGAGCCCTCCTCTTCAAAAATGTTAACGGTCTGTCCCCGTCCTCAATAATGTTATATGAATCTTCTTTCATAAATAATGAATCCGCATCCTCTATTTATTAAAACAATTGTCTCATCGTCGTCCCTGATATGTACCTGTCACGAGACACTGATATGTGTCCCCACTATTTAGCACTAAGACATACAATTTTTTAGCGTTTCCGCATATGCCCATCACATATCATCAAGGTTAGAAAACTGTGCTCATAAATGGTTAATGTATATAGATGTGAAAATGACATGTTATAGAGCAGAGTGCCGTCAACAAATACACCCATCTCGGACACAATTTTATCAGGGAGGTTGTAGATGTGAAAATGACAAATTTTCATGTTAATCAGACAGGAGAAGGTTACACAAAATATGTTTATTGTACAAATGGGATAAAAGGGCTACAGTAAAGAAGGAATGTTCACCAAGAAACAGCCAATATGAACTGAAACAAATATATTGAGGACATTGCGAAGGCTGCTACAAAGAAGGTGGGTTCCCTCTATCATGCTAGAGGATTACTCACACCTGTAACTATCCTGTATCTCTACAAAGCCACCATTCACCTATGCATGGAGTATTGTTCCCACATCTGGGCTAGTGTATCTATCACTGGTCTCTTCCTCTTGGATAGGGTCCAAAAAAGAGTTTTTAATCTAATAGGCCCACTTCATGAACTAGGCTCCAACCCCTGTCCCATCGCCATAATGTTGCACCCCTGTGTCGGTTTTACAAGTATTTTTTATGGAATGTGCTCTGATGAACTCATTGCACTTGTGGGTGGTTGTGCAATTTTGCCACTGCGCTATTTTGAAATAGTTTTTTCAGGTTAAATTCAAGCTTCACAATATCTTGCTTATATTAAATTGTTAGGTGGAGGCACAGAATAGTTACAAAACACCATCCTCTCCCCATGTTAAGAATGGCTTTCAAAATAATAATGTTATTATTTCAGCATGGTGGCAAAAGTGCACAAGTACCCACTTGTGCCCCCTCGACGTACATATCCCTGATAAATCTGCTTAGCAACAAAATCACACCCCTTCGCTGTTGAGGTCCCTAAATGCCAGAAAGCTTTCTACTCTAATGGTTTCTTCTCTCAAACAGTTAAACTTTGGAATTCCATTCCTGCTACCTGCCTTGACTGTGTTGATATGCACAAGTTTAAATGTAATGTAAACTAACATCTTGTTAATCTTTCCTAGGCATGGTCCTAAATAGTAGCCCCTTATGTCCAAGTGGCGATATGCCTTGTTAGGGGTGAACGTGAGTAAAAAAACAAAATTTAGTGCCTGCTGATAAAGACATCATTTCTGAGCCTTTCACTGATAGCAATAGAATTTTTTGTTTTACTCATTGTACATAAAAATAGTGTAATGAAGCAATTTGTTAAAGCAATTCGAGGTGTTTGTGCTCTTAAATAAAAAAGAAGCACGGGGGGAGGGGGTAAAAAAGTTTTGGTAAGTAGGTAGGATCGAACCCGAAGCCCTGAGGTGAAGTTGGAAAATAAAATGTGAAAAAAACATGATACGTTAACCGCTTGGTCAGCAAGAATGAGTTACTGAAAGAAGTTTGAATTTATTTAAGTAAGAAGAGAATTGACAGGTGGCTGCACTTAATGACGTCAAGTGGAAGTTGTAGAGTCAACATTTTGCATGAGCGTTACGAAGATGTAATCAATAGCTATTCAGCAGTTAACATTTTCTGCGGGACAGTTTTTAATGAGGTCAATAACACGGTTTGTTTGTTTTTACCCAACTTTGGGGAAAACCAGCTCCCCCATTTATTAGAGGAATGTCTCGTCTCGAAATGAAAGCAACCGTCTGATATGACGATGATAAGCCAACATTGACCAAACGTTACATCACTTTCTGGAGACCACTGGTCATGGGCCAGAGATTCAAATCGAGTTTCGCTTTTTTTATACCAAAAAACGAAAGCAACACAAGCAATGAAGTCTTGATGCGCAGTTGGGAAATAGTAAAGTGTGAAAAAAAACAGGTGCCCGTTTTTGACGAGTTATTGATGTGAACTTTGAGTGCAGGACAGTATTTACCGCGAGTCTGTTGGCTTCTTTTTTTTATACGAAAAAGCTTAATGCACATGCGGCGATCATAAGCAATAGCTATTCAGCAGTTAACATTTTCTGTGGGACAGTTTTTAATGAGGTCAATAAACCGGTTTGTTTGTTTTACCTAAGTTTGGTGGAAACCAGCTCCCTGTTTATTAGGGAGAGTGTCACGTCTCAAAATGAAAGCAACCGTCTGATATGACGATAAGCTGACATTGACCAAACGTTAAATCGTTTTCTAGAAACCACTGGCCGTGGGCCAGTGTTCAAATTGAATTTCGCTTTTTTTATACCGAAAAACGAAAGTAACACGTGCCGATCCGAAAATGTTGAATATTTAATGTTTCAAAGTCGGGCAAATTAAATAGAGAGGCGACCACCGTTGTTAAGTCATAGATATTATCATTTAGATGTGATATAAAAAGTTTTAAGAAGTTGTGAGGCGACCGATTAGTTCTCTGAAAAAAGCCTTTGGAAGACATACACAAAAAGCGAACATACATACGCACATTTTCGCTTTTATATATATAGATGTCCAATTTTTCCAATTCTCAGGAACAAGTGTATTATCAATAATGTACAAAGATAGGAAAGCGTGTATATTTGCTGGGCACTTGGCTAGCAGTTGAAATGCAGTCGCATCTCTCTCACCGGTGTTGGAATTACTAGCGCTATTTATAGTGCTAATCGGTGTAAATTCCTCTGTTCAAGTTAGGCCGGTATAACATTAATCTTTGGACAGCTTTGATGCATATAGCAAAGATAGACAGTTTTCTTTTCTTGGGCACATTGAAATCTTGCTAAATTCTCACCAATTGTATGCAGATTAGATGATCTTAGACGGTATATAAGCAAGCTGTTTATTTATTTTTTATTTTTCTTCCTTTGAAGATTGTAATGCTGAGTATGGGGCAGCCAAACCAGCTGCCAACATTGCCCCGCTTTTTTATTGAAACCAACCGAGAGCTCTTTTTAGTATCCTTGCTGTTCTCTTAAGTGCAATTGTCTGAATCTCTTTTGCACTTAGTTCTCCAGGAATATTAGTTAGGTAGGACTTCAGGTTCTTCTTCATAAGTCCTGTGACACCTATGATAACTGGTATGATTGATATCCCCTTAAGATTCCAGTTTCTTTTCATATCATACATGAGACGTTGATATTTGGTCTGTTTCTCTCTTTCAGCTCTGTTCAGACCGCCATCATTAGGAACACTCACTTCAACCAGGGTTGTCACTCTTTCTGACTTATGCCATATAACTATGTCAGGTTTCACAGCAGTATTTTCAAGGTAGGTGGCTGTAGGGATTACATGGTCATAATGTATGGTATATAAGTCATTTTCAACTGTTCTTTCAGGTTGATGTTCCCAGGATTTGCTGCTACACTGGATGTTTAATTTTTTACAGATGGTCCAGTGGAGGTACTTGCATACTCCATCATGTCTCGCTGTATAGTAGCCGTCCCCTAGAAGAACTTTGCAACTTGATATCAGATGACCAACACTTTCCAATTCTGTATGGCAGAACCTGCATAATGGGGGAGTTCATGTTTGAGGAAGCTGAACTGTATGCAAGTGTTACATTGAAGCATGACGTGATGTTGAAGTTGTGCGAGTTACGACGTCTGACTCCAGAAAAAAGGATGTTGTCAATTTCCATAATTTTTAAACCAACAGATGCATTCAAGATGTCGCTATCAGCAGCAGTCAACCAGACAGTATAAATGAAGATGACTGACTAGTAACAGTATCTATGATGTCTGCGATGAGCAACAACCAAATTGGCAATGACGTTTGCTACTCAAACAAATGAACAGTTTGTTGTCTTAAGGAAAACAGAAGTCTTACCACGTGTGTGTGTTGGGCAATGTCAGGTGATAAAGAGAGAGAGATTAAAGATGGCGCCGGTGGTTTTATAAGCTGCGGTCTCACAAAATCTCACCGCACACATGCAAATGGGGAGGATAGGCTGTATAAAAGCAGTCTGAGTTGAGAAATAGGATTGTGACATTTGACGATCGTTGGATTTCTAGACACGCGTTTAGGGGACCACTGTCATGAATTCTCACAAGTTAATCAACAAAATAGCAAGTTATTTCTGGCTATGGCCACTGGCCTAAACAATATGATAAAGCCGTTCAGTGGCGAAGGTGATGTGGTGGCTTGGCTAAAGAAAATGGACCTAGTGGCGAAGCTTCAAAAGATAGGTGATGTTGCCACAGTGATACCATTCTTCCTGGATGGAGATGCACTAGCCCTATACTTGGAGCTGAATGAGCAGGAACAAGATGATGCTGATGCAGTTAAAGTCAGATTGATTCAGGCATTTGCTGAGGAGCCGTTTGAGGTGTTCAACAGATTAAAAGAGATGAGGTGGATGGGGGAATCCATCGATGTGTACACTAATGAGATTAAAAAATTGGTGAAGCTATCAGGAATTAGGAGGCAGGCAGCAGATCACATGGCCAAGATCGTGTTTGTCGCCGGGTTCCCAGAGGAGATTTCCAAGAGGTTGCAGCAGATCCTAGGTGTCGAGACCTTGGAGGTGAGTGAGCTGCTTCAAACTGCAAAAATATTAGTGAGTACCTACCCCGTGGGTCTGCAGGAATGCGACAACAGTGCAGAAGGATGTGAGCCGAAGTTGGCCGCAAAGTGCATGTTTCGAATGTGGGGGCCCGCACTTGTGGAGAGACTGCAGGCAGTTCCATGAAAAGATGGTGTACCACAGGTGTAACCGGAGTGGTCACATGGTAGTAAACTGCATAAGTCTGGGAAACTGGCAAGGGAGAGCCGAAGCGCCAGTGGCTGCCCCAACTCAGGAATAATGGCATGCTCGTAGCAGATGCCCAAGCGAGAGATTGTTGTAGAAGGACAAGAAGTCATGGCCATGATCGACACTGGCTGTACCACAAGTCTGGTCGGAGGATGGAAAGAGAAGGGCGAAGTAGTGGCATTTAATTACGAGTGAAGTGTTGAGGTAGTCAGAGACAACAGAGATCATCAAACTTGGGGGTGAAGGATAAGTGAACCCCTAGGGGCGCAATGTAGCACACAGTGAAGTAGAGGACGCGTGACTGGGAGTAATACGAGTAACAACATTGCAGTAGACAGGGTACCAAGACATATTCTTGACATCAGGCCAGTTGAAAGTGAAACAGTGGAAAGCGATATGCAGCAAGAGGGTAGTGAAACACCTCGGAGGCCGAGTAGGGAAAGACAATTATCACAGTGGATGTGATCTAGAGATCGGGGGAGGGGGCATGTTGTCTTTAAGGAAAACAGAAGTCTTACTTCGTATGTATGTCAGGCGAGATCAGATGATGCGTGTAGGTCAGGCGATAAAGAGAGAGATTAAAGATGGCGTCTGTGGTTTTATAAGCTGTGGTCTCATGAAATCTTACCACACACATGCAAAAGAATGGGGAAGATTAGTTGTATAAAAGCAACCCGAGTTGAAAAGTAGGATTGTGACCTTTGACGATTGTTGGATTTCTAGCCACGTGTTTGGGGGACCATCGTCATGACTTCTCAAGAGTTGATCAACAAAAGAATAAGCTATTTCTTAAAACAAATGAACAGTTTATATTTTATTTTCTTCAAACTTAATTCTTTTTCTTTTTTTTTTACTTTTATTCAAACCAGGCACATTGCTACTCAGATTATAATCTAAAACAAAAAGAAATTAACATCATCCCACAACATTTGTCCTTCTTATCACAACCACTCCTCTCATATGCAAATTACATTTTAAAACCACACAGATGTAAGGAGTTACTATGATTAGAGACCAAATATATATAGGGGGAATCTGAAGTGGTGAGTTAGGCAGCAAGATGTTTGTTTACATTAAATTTAAATTTCTGCATGTTGGTAAAATTGAGTAAACAAGGAGTAAGGAGGGAATTCCAAAGGCAAGTTAACTGTGAAAAGAAACTGTTCAAGTAGAAAGTTTTGAGGATTTTTCTAATGAAAACGCAGGAATTTTTTGCTAGTTGGGTTAGTTGATGGGGTATTTATGTTACAGGGGTACAAGTATTTATGTTGCGGGGCTAACTTTATTGAAGTACATTCTGTGGAGGTAGTTGGAAAACATGCACTGGGATGCAACATTGTGGTGATAGGCCAGGAACTGGAACTTGGTAGGCAGTGCAAGGCTTATTATGCTAAAGACTTTTTCGTACCCTCTCCAAGAGAGAGAGAGAGAGAGAGAGAGAGAGAGAGAGAGATAGAGAGAGAGAGAGAAAGAGAAAGAGAGCAAGAGAGAGAGAGAGAGAGAGGTGTAGTGGTTGGTGTAATTAAAAAAAGGATTTTTGTCAGCGTCCGTACAACATTCTAATTTCCGACCTGTTCAATTCAGTTCCATGAAATCGACTGCGCTGCTCTCTTGACTTTAGTCTGTTTATACCGCCTTTTGGGGGGGGGGGCGAAGCCTCATTGATATGCAAATCAATGCAAATCAAACCACAGTTAGTACACCAGCCCAGAAGTGGCAACAATACTCCATGCAGGGACGAATGATTCTTTCTAGAAATAGAGCATATACTGGCATATGTGCTAAGTTTTCTAGCCCGGTAGAGAGAGCCCACTTTAGGGAAGGTAATTGTTTTAATTATAATAAATTATAGCAAGCTCACCTTGGCCTTCGGGACAAGATCAAAGTGTAGTATCTGTTCTTCAGATGCTGCACTTCTATTTCTTGTTCTCTTTCGGTGGAGGAGAAATCCTTCACGACTGAGACAATTTTTATTTTTGTACCTTTTCTCCACGTTAAAAAACGACCCTGGTATCTAACTCTGTCCCGTGGGGAGGCATAGTAAATAGGTATAATAAATTATAGCAAAGAACAAGGCACAAAAGAAATCCAAACTCCTTTTTAAACAATAACAATGAAGAGTATTTTATTTGTAGCATGAACTAGCAGGTCAGGCTGCTAAAAGGGAAAAAGAAAAAGAAAGTTCTTTTAAGGCCGTCGAAGGTTAGTCAGTATCGTGTCGTCCCCGGCTGGATAGCAGTTGTCTCAAATCGAGACCGTCAATGCTATAGCGAGATGTCCGGTGGACAGGGGACAAAAGAGGATAGATGTTGCTAGGCTGGCGGTCCGGATCTGACTGGCTGACATTTCCTTAAGACTTTTAGGGAGCAGATAAATCAATGTGCCCTGTTAGCTGATTGGTCAGCTTGTGGCTGGAGAACTCAGAGGGGGGCATTGATTCACAAGAGAAAATAGTTCTCTGTGACTGCTACAATCCCCCCTGCTTAGGCTGAAAGCCGATAGAGAAGAAAAGAAATGGTACAGTTATTTTACAGTTGTTTGTGAAAAAAAAATGTTCTTGCTTTTCTGTGAAAAAATGTTCTTGCTTTTCTGTGAAAAAATGTTCTTCCTTTTCTGTGAAAAGCTGGTTTTCCTGAAGAAGAAGAAGAAAAATGTCTTTCTTGTAAAAAGTTCTGTTTTTTTGTTTGTTTTTTTTGAAAAAAAAGAAAATCCTAGCAGAAATTGGACAAAGGCATATTAAATGTACAGAGTCTTACATAATTTCTTTGGCCAATGTACTCTATGACCACTACGTGTAGTGGTTATATAATTGTCTTTGGGTGGAGTACTCAGTTCTGGTGTATGTGTATTTTGATGCTGTGTGTAAGTAGGGGGAATGTGTGGCTCGTTTGTTTTTGTGTCTAGAAAGGCTTTTTTACTCTGTCAATAGAGACAGTTTCTCTTTTACCACTGATATCTAGGATGAAAATTTTATCAGTACATGAAAGCATGCGACAAGGGCCAGTATAAGGTGGAGTTAGGCGGGGTGGGGGCTTTCATGGCATTCTTTCTGAGAAAAACGTGAGTCCAAGATGAAATGTCCTTTGGGACCAATGATCTTATGGTCTGTTCCCTAGTGTGCATCGGTGGGAGCTTACTAAAATAAACTCGCTGTCTGCCGACATACAGAGCTGAATTGGTTGTTGTTAATTCTATCAGGGTCAGCATTTGACCTCGCAACAATAGAGGTACTCCATAGTTCAGCTGGGGAGTATCCCAGGTCCTCCTTGATCGAAGCACGACAGCCAAGAAGAACACCCGGTACATATTCGCTTCATCGCTGTTGGTCGGGGTAAGCACATAATGCTGCTTTCAATTGGCAATGGAAGTGTTCTATCATCCCATTAGAAGCTGGGTGATAGCTTGTTGTCCGAATCCATGTGATCCTGGACAGTTTCCTGGACAGATAGGTGAGATTCATACTGTACACCACAGTCTGTGGTGATGGTTGTGGGAACTCTGTAACGTGATATCCAGCCTGATATAAGGGCTTGCACTATGGATTCAGCCGAAATGTCTGTAGGGGGAATGGCTTCAGGCCACCGTGTGAAATGGTCTATGCAGGTCAAGAGATAAGTAAATCCCTGATTGCCCGACCAAGGTCCAACCAGATCGATATGAACATGACTAAATCGAGCATCTGGGGTGGTGAATGTTCCAAGGGGTGCACGGATTTGCTTGTGCACCTTTGACTTTTGGCAGGATACACAGGAACGTGTCCAGGCAGTGATATCACACCTCATATTTGGCCAGAAAAATCCAGCTGTAATCAGCTTCAGTGTGGCTTTGCATCCGGGGTGTGCTAGATTGTGTAGGGTGTCAAAAACAACTATACAATGAGTCAATGGAACAAATGGTTGAGGTGAATCCATTGAAATGTCACAAATGATCTGCGTGTCCGAGGTAGGCACGGGCAGGTATGCGAATTTGCAAGTTGCAAATTTAGGTGACGACGGATCCTAAGTGTCCAGACAAGGCCATCTGTTGTAAGTCGATATCTAATGGGAAAGCAGGACAAAGCGTCTGCCGCTGTATTCTGCTCACCTGAGATATGTCGGATATTGCTGGTAAATTGCGAAACAAAATCCAAGTGGTGCATTTCGCGGGGAGAATATTTGTCCAGCTTAGAACGCAGTGCATATGTAAACAAATGGTGATCAGTGTAGATCACAAATTGATGGCCCTTGAGTTAATGTTGGAAGTGTTTCACTGTGAGGTACATTGCCAGGAGTTCATGGCCAAACGTACTGTAATGTTGTTCTGCCGGTTTCAGCGGTCTTGAAAAGTATGCGAGAGGTTGTAACTGTTGTTGGTGCTGCTGTTGCAATACTGCACCTACAGCTGTGCCTGATGCGTCAAAACCCAGTAAAAACTGGGCATCGGGTACAGGATGTGCAAGTAGAGATGTTGTCACCAGTTTTGTTTTCACTTCATTAAAGCTTTAAGCTGAATCTCATTAAGTGAGATTTGCTCATATTTCTTCTTCCTGTTATGTAACAGGTTGGAAAGAGGTGCTAGAAGATCCACACAGTGTGGGATAAAGCGTCTGTAATAGTTTAACAGATGGAGGAAGTGCCTTAGTTGGCGAAGTGAAGTGGGTAGTTGAAGGTCTTGTAGAGCCTTCACCTTTTCCAGTAACGGAGATATACCGTCTGGGCTGATAATGTGGCCCAGTAAAACTAGTGATGAAGTACCGAAAACAGATTTACCGGGGTGTATCCTCACCTGGTATTGCTGAAACCATTCGAATAGTAGGCGAGGGTGAGTGACGTGTTCCTCAGGTGAGGCATTTGCCATGAGAATGTCGTCTATATAGTTATAGATGAAGTCCAAGTCACACACTACTTCGTCCATGAAGCGCTGAAAGGTACTAACCGCGTTTCTTAAACTGAAGGGCATAGTTAAAAATTCAAATGCTCCAAACGGAGTTGTTACCGCTGTTTTGGGTATATCGGCTGCATTCACTGGGATAATGATGGTAAGCCTTAACTAGATCTAGTTTGGAGAAGGTCTTACAACCATGCAGAGAGGAAGCAACCTAACGACATCGCAAGCCAACCACTCATGAATATGGCTATTTTAAAAGCCATAGAGAGCCTCACTCACAAGGTAAAAAATCTGGATCTGCAGTCGCACAGGCACCTACTCCAGACTAGCTCCTTGCCTTCACGCCGCTACCGTCACCACCATACACCATCTCCACATCGCCGCCGTCACTTTAACAAGCCAGGACTATGCTTCTATGATAGTCGTTTTGGTGCTGAGGTAAGGTGATGTAAAATTCCTTGTTCGTATTTGAACCAGGGAAACGATCGTCTGGAGAACTGAGCAGGGCACATTTTCCACAGAACTCCCACAACCGTGCCTATTATATTACTGACTATTATTATTCCCTGGCTGATACCAGAGCTGCTTGCAGTATTTGGCCACTGAAACTCCTCACTGAGAAGCCTTCAGTGTCGTCCATCACACTGCAAGCAGTAAACCACTCTCCCATTCCCACATACGGTCAAATTTCTTGTTCTCTGGACTTGGAATTATGGAGAGATTTTACGTGGGTCTTTACTATAGCGGACTTACCCTTCCCCAAAAATCAATGAATCAATGCCTCCCTCTGAGTTCTTCGGCCACAGGCTAACCAATCAGCTAACAGGGCACATTAATTCACAAGAGAAAATAGTTCTCTGTGACTGCTAGGTATGTCAGAAACTGACCTTACGAATGCATGAAAAAATATTGAATAATTCGAGCCCCTGTCTATCCAAGCTTATAATTACTCGAAAAATGTAATTCAAACCCTAATTTTTTTTCAATTAAAGCAGCAAAGACCAAATTTTAGAAAAATAACAGGTTTAATAGGAAATTATGCAATATTTGTTTTTTTAAATTGGTTTTCTTTAAAAGATTTGAAGAAAATAAACGAAATTTAATTTAGGTCGATTATAAAAAATCGATATAAATAAAAAAAAAACACTTACCAATAAAAATTACTAATCAATGTGTAGTTGCATTCTTCATTGTTAAAAATTTATCCATATTTATATTTTAAAATCCATTTATTTTTTAAATAAAAGAATTTTTTAAACCCCTATTTGAAAAACCCACCATGATGCAAACATTTTACGTTTTTATTTAAAACCAGAAGTAGTTTTTTTTTTATTGTTTTGAATTACGGGTGGATAGAAGGAAATAAAAACCACACATTCGCATTAGCCGTCTACCTTTGCGCATAAAGAAATTTGTGCCTCCATACCTGAAAACTAGTCACGTTTTATTTATAAATTTTTGCTTTAAAAAAAAACAGCTCAAGAATTTTTCTTTTTTTCTTTTCTCAAAAAATACACGAGTTTTTGATTTAATATGTTTAATTTCCACTTTATGGAGTTAATTTTTTTTTTTTAATATCTAAAAAAAACAAGAAAACCATTGAATGAAATAGAAATAATTTTCGAAATAAAACGTAACTTTCTGTAACATATAAGAAGATTATAAGATATCATTTAAGAAAAACAAAAACAAAAAACCCTGTTTTTAAAAAAAAAAGGTTTTAAACTTTGGACTTTACACTGTAGAGGACTAGGATATATAAATCCTAATCCCATTACAAAAGAAAATAATGAAATGAATGGAATGAAGGAAACAAAAACTCAATTGCTGGATAAAATAAACGTGTCATTTATTTACTGTTGAAAAATGAATGTTTTAGGTGTAACACGTGTCCATGTCCGCGTTCGGGTGTCACCATCGTTTGTTGCAGGACTAGTGATGTAGAAAGAAAAGGAAATGTGTGTTCATCTCACGTTCGGGTCACTATCGTTTGTTCACGCGTGGGAAGAGAAGTGAATAATGTAGTGGAAATGGGAATGATAGTCCAGCGTGTAGACAAAGACAAAGATAGAGGGTTGACATCAGTAAAGCTGTGCGCCATGTTAGCAGTCAGCTACGCGGAGGTGTTCTCCGGCACAAGTTGTAGATAGATAGATAGAGAGAGAGAGAGAGAGAGAGAGAGAGAGAGAGAGAGAGAGAGAGAGAAAATCAATCCAGGTTATGGAGATAGAAAGTGTATAAGGTGTACGTACTGTTTGTTAGCTTTTTTCCCTACATATAGTAGCAAGTGGTGTGAGGTGTGCGCGTGCGCGCGCCTGCCAAAATGGCGGCGACTGGTCTGTAGACCACTCAGCTCGGAAAGCGAGTTGGAGAAGAAAGAAGCTGCTTATTGCTCTTGCTTTTATAGTTTTTTCCAGTGGTCTTTTGCGCATGTGTGGATTTCCTTTGAAAGGGGAAGTGACGTTGTCCATGTGTGCGTACGTGTACGCGTATGTGAGTACATGTGTGTATGTTAGCGTGTGTATGTATACACGTGAATGTGAGTGTATATACGCGAACGTGAATATATGTACGTGTGTGGACGTGCACGCATATGTTTGTGTGCGCGTATGTATATGACAAGTAATATAGCTTGAGATGTGAACGCATGTTTTTGTGTGAGACTAGAAAAGGCTCGCGCAACACATAAATTTCTAAAAAACACTTCTTTTTTTGTTTTAAATTTGAATATATTATTTATTGTCTTTTATCTTCAATTTGTGATATATAAAACTTTGGTATATAAATTAATTATTAAAGTTTTAATAGACATTTCAAAATGGGGGGGGGGAGTGCATAAAAAAAAAACAACTTTTGTCTAAAATATTATATTCGGTTTATTGGAAAGAGCATAAAATTTCACATTGACCCTGAAAATATCGTAAAAATTTAACCAATGGAAAAATTTTGATATATTTTTAAATTTAAAAAAAATTAACTCGTAAAATTCAATTGATTTCATTACATAAAAAAAATGGCCGCATGAAGGCGCGCTGGCACTTTGTAAACACTGTTTTTTTTTAAATACAAAATAATATTTCTATTATTTTTTAAACAACTTTAATAGTTTATTTTGGAAGTATAATCCATAAAGAAAATAAACAACCCACTTTTAAAAGAGAAATTACGAGTTTTTTTTTAATATTTTATTCGCAGTTTCGTGTTAGGGGTGTCAAAAATTCCCCCCAAATTCTGATGCAGTGCATCAGTGATGCACCAACAACAACACCACCGTCTTTGCAGTAGACTTGGCAGCATCTTTTATGTATTTATTCCAATTCATATAGCTAGTGAATGATAAACCAACAAGTTTGAATGTTGGACTATCAAGAATGGTACTATCAGCGATGGATGGTATCGATAGATTTATTCATAACTTATTTGTAATGATTTAATAATTATTTCCGGTACATATTCTCCAACAATGTACGTTTTTAGTTGGATAGACAGGATGACCTTTATTTCTTACACTTTTGAAGGTAATGTACTTAATTTGTAAAAGTATATAATTGCTTTCTTTGTTGCGAATAAATAATAAAAAATGTGACGTTATAGGCCAAAAGTGACGACGAAGGATTTAAATTCGTAATAAAATGTATCGAGATGCATCTGCAAGTAGATCGAAAAGGGAGACAACTCTGCAGGTTAAGTGGAACTCTTCTTTTTGTAAGTCACGAAACACTTTTCCCTAAAATTTTAATACCCGACATCATTTTACGGAAACGAAATTTCTCGATTGACTATTTATTTGCAATCAGTCTGCATTAATCTTTAAGCATTTGTTTTCTTCCCGACATCAAACCAGTAAGTAAATAACCAAGTCCAGCAATTCTTTCGTAAAATGTTTAATTGCTGTAGTTTTTACAAAACCGAATTCACCGTCGGAATATGTCTGCTAAATGATTCGGCATTTTTTTCTCTCTATTTTCTGTTTAAATGATTTAGTTTCAACGAAGACAGAAAAGAAACATGAATATTAATTTAAAAGTGTAAATAATAATAATTCACACATTTAAAACCTTTTAAAGACATAATATGCAATAATTTAGTGTTTTACTTTTTTTATTTATTTATTTTTTATTTTTTGGTGATAATTATATTTTAGCCATCGAAAAACATCCTGTGTAGCGTTTTTCACTGATTTCTGTCTCGAAAATTTCAGATCTAATAAAGTAAAAATTCACAATAAATTTGATTTTATTTCAAAATGCACTTATTATACCGTGCTGAAATAATAACGTTGTTTAGAAAGTCATTCTTAATATGGGGAGTTAAAAGTGTTTTGTAGTTATTCTGTACTTTCACCTAACAATTTGATTAAAAAAAAAGTGTAGGCTATTTTACAATCCAAAGAGGTACGAAAAAGTGGTAAAAAATTAAAAAATATAACAAATGTTATCGAAGACAAAATAAGTTACTCTTCTATCTGGAAATGTTTTTAGTGGTTTTACTCTAAAACGTTTATTTGGTTCGAAAAACAAAACGGTGTTCAGCGATAAGTGTGAACTAGAGAAATGGCGACGAGCTGAACCCTAAAGATGTCAAGTGTAGAAAATGAGTAAAAAAAAAAAAACTAAAAAAATAATACAAAAACACTGGGCAGATGGCTATTTTAGGTGGCAAAATAGCCTCTAACCGAGGTGACCTCGCTCTAACCCTTTCACGCCGGAAAGGTAAAAATGTTACTGACACCGGCGCCTGGTTTCATTTTCTTTTCTATATCAACAGTCAACACGTGGTTAAAATTTAACATTAAATTACATCTTTATAAATATTTTCAAATTTACAGGCGAACCTGAACGAGCTTTCCCTCTGGCGTAAAATTAATTCCTTTTCACGTTTTTTTTTTTTTTTTTTTTTTCTCTGCGGGTTATTGTCGATAACAGACTTAACTTTCATATCAGGATTTTTTTTTTTTTTTAAAAAGTTTATTTAATAACTTTTATCATTGGGGATCGCTTTTCAATTATAACTTTCTATTAAATTGATACCCCACTTTGCGGCCGTTCTTCTGGTGCTTGTACAGTTTAATCAAGACATTAAAAAAGGAAAATATCAAAAAAGGTTATATTGTATGTATTCGTTTTGAACTGAAGATCTCTGAGAAAAAAAAAAAAAATTCACTTAATTTGATCGAGTAGTTTTTTTTTTTTTTTTTTTTTTTTTTTAGTGGAAAAACACGTTTCTATGAGAGCGCGTTTTTCAGGTTAAATTCAAGTTTCATGATATCTTTTTTGTTTTTCAATTGTAAGGCTGAAGCTAAGGAATGGCTTTCAAAATAAAATTATTTCAGCACCGTACCAAAAATACATAAGTATCCAAAATCTTTGTATTTTGAGTTGCAAAATAGTCTCTGACACTGAAAAGTCACATTTTAGTGACACCATAATCACATGATTAAAATTAAGACCAAAAATTCAAAGACAAAAGAACCAGGAGAACCAATTTTTTTTTTTTTTTTTTTTTTTTATATTAACATGTGGTTAAAATTTAACATTAATTACATCTTTATAAATATCTTTAAATTTATATTTTGGATACAAATGTGATTTAAAAACTCCAAAATGAACGGCTTCGGCTTCACTGTTGATGCCATTCACAAAATGATTTTATGATCTCAAACTATATTACTCGGGTTTTTTATTTATTTATTTTTTTTTTCGTATAAATTCAAATTCTACTTTGAATTTTTGCTGCTTATTCAGAATTACACTTATTAAAAAAATACTGTAAAAATCTTAACCCATCACGGAATGATGTCATTCAAAAAATCACGTAAATTGGCCAAGTATTTTATTTTAAAACTAATAAAATAAAAATTCAAAATTTTTAGCAATTCTAATACTAAATTGAATCCATTATAATGCTGATTTTGATCTGTTTGGATTGAGTTGTCTCCCTTTTATGCTGGATCAAAAAGCACGGCCGACCAAAAATCTGACGTCTCTTTCATCATAAAATTTGACTTAGTTAAACACAAAAACAACGGTAATTTGAAATCTTAATTCAACCTTCAAGGAAAGTAATTCTATTTTACTTAGGATTGTTAGAAAATGATTTTTTTTAACTACTTCAATGTAACAGTCTCATAAGATTAATAACAAAATGTATTTGAGAGAATGTCTGCACATGTAACAATGTGTCTTTACAGTAATCGTGGAAATATATCATTTTTATAAATATTTAGAGATTTATGAAGACTTGGAATCGGAATGGGGAATTTGGTACAGAATCGGTAAATGTACCGGAATCTGGAATAATATTGCAATCGTCCCATCACTAATAGTTATATAAGACTACAATCTGCTTGTCTTCAAGTCCAATGTAAACAAGTTCTTGATGAACCGTCCCCCTAAGTAACCAAATTTAGAAAATTCCCACTACTTATGTTTACTATGCTATAATCACATTGACTAATGTATACCAATTAACCCTTATCCTTGAGTGGCCTCTGGGCCTTGATAGGTGGTGATTCCTGTGTAAAAAGAAAAAAAAGTGCAGCAATATTGTAATTTTTCATAAAACATTTGAATAATTGAAAGAATTTTTTTTTTCAACTTTAGTAAAATAGTTACCTCCCTTGTTTCAACTGTTAAGATTAAAATGTTTTTGTTTATGAAGAAACTGACATGCATCATAATAGATTTAATTTTCTTTTTAAAGGGCTTAAAAAAAAAAGTTTAGCAGACCTGTACTAGAGTGCCCATCCCCTAAAAATATACGTTTTTCACCTTAAGTTTTTTCCAATGATTATCATAGACTTGTTAATCATATTAGCAGAAAAAATTTTGAAAAAAAAAAAAATAATGACGCTTCAAAAAGAGTTCTAATCACGTGTCACGTCGGTAAAGAACTGGACAGCAAGTCAGATACCAATGAAGTAGAACGTTATAACGAAAAAGTGAACCCCTCTCTTAGTTATTAAATTTTTTTTCTTTTTCCCCCCAATTTTTTTCTAACATTAAGTCTGTAATCTATGATAATCATCGGGGGTGGGAAAAGTTAAAATTTTTAGAGGAGTGGGCACTGTCGTACACGTCCACCAAAAAATTGTTTTAACCTTTTTATTTCGACAGATATTTGATTAATAAATAGAACAATACGTAAGTTTTGTAGACGCGAAAAACACCAACACAAAATGGTTGCATGATATTTGTTAAAATAGAAATGTAGTTATTGCCACATTATTACAAAAAAAATTTTTTTTTTTTTTTTTTTTTTTTTTTTTGTCATGTGCCCCCCCTCCTCTTCCTTAATTTGTAAAACTGACCTTTTCTTGAATTGGCACAATGACCTCGTTTACGTGTATCTTCAGTTTCAATCATCCTATAATGATCCGGTTAAAAGAAATTGGCTCAGATTACCAACTTTTCAATTGCCAGTTTAAAGGCTTCATTATTATCTGTGAATTTTCAGTTATTTTTTTAATCTCTATCTCTACTATCATATAAAAGTTACTTTGTGTGAGTTCCTCATACATTCCAAAACAGCTGAGCCTATCTTTTGCAAATTTCACACAAAGCAATTTATGTCTAGCAGTGTTCTTAGATATGTTTTGTACGAAAATTCATCTGATGAGTATCGGAAATCGAAAAAAAGCCGATCTTAAAAATAACTTTTCTATCTTGTAGATAAAAGAATTTTTACAAAGATATTTTGTTACACCAGCCAAATGAAATAATAAAATTTGAGCAAATCATTTCTTTAAAACAAAAACAGATTTCTTAAAATCTGGGGATAATAAGTGATAGGGCATTTAACTACAGATCGAATGATCTCCTTTTCAAGCCCGAATGTACCTCACCATTTTATTTTAAGGTTTTCTTATAATAAGTTCAATTTACGATAAAAGAGGTACCATTTTAAAATCACCGCAAATCATTTCTCCGTTTGCATATTTTAAAACTTAATATTAGTCAAGTGACTTTTCCAGGGCATTCATTGTCAAACCCAAATATACCCATCTCAAAGACAATTTTATCAGGGAGATCATTTATGAATAAGAGGATAATAAAAGTTCAAAGATTGACTCCTGAGGCATGCTCACATTTATATCATGTTGTTTTGATGTACGTTAGTTGAGGACAACCTAAATTTTTCTTTTAAGGAAGATTTGACTATATTAATATATCTAGAGCTACTGGCCTAGCCTCCTCTGCCTTATCTAATGCACGGTATAGACATTCAGAGATTAGTTAAGATATCTGCAGTAGAACAGGCTTGCTTAAATCCATACTGTTGGTCAAACAGAAGTTAAGTAGCTACTACCATGTCTCCTTCTCCAACATCAGGGGTCTACTTTCCAACCTTCCAGAGGTTGAAACCCAATTACAGGAGACGAAACCAAACATATTCTTCCTAAGCGAAACTGGCATAAGGCCGACCACTTCCCTTGACGAATCTGACCCCCAAGATCACCGTGGGCATGGAATATGTGCCTACATTAAAGATGGCTTTCCGTGTGGTAGGGATATCTCCAGGGAAGACCTTAATTTACCTTATATGTGCTTCTGGGTTGCACTTGCTTACACCACTGCATTTATATTTGCTCTCTATCGCCCACACAATAGCGGAGTTACTATCTTTAAGAGCATATCTAAAAAAATTGACCACATCCTGTCTGCTCACCCTTCAGCTAACATCCATATTTGTGGTGACTTCAATTTCCACAATGTGGAATGACTGGCCCACTCTAACAAGACAGATGACAAGGGGAGGTTCTGTCATGATTTTGCCATTGCCTATGACCTCACCCAGATTGTTCACGAACCCACCCGAGTGCCCTATACTTCCGGTCAGTATGCTAGCCTTCTAGACCTTTTTCTCACAATTTCCCCTGAGCTATGTTCAAGTTCTGTTCTGTCTCCTCTGGGATTTTCCGACCACTCGGCTGTATCAGTTAAGATGAAAACAAAATGCAATATGTCTTCAGACATACCTCTCCACCATACTGTATATCGATACTCTATGGCTGACTGGGATAGCTCCGTACACTTATATCCGATCTACCCTTGCATTCCATGTTTAAAAAGGATGTGTCCTCCATAGTATCAGACCTGACCGAATAGCTAATTGTAGGCATAGGCCGATTTATGCCATCCAAAAAATTCCAACGAAAACATAACAGCCAGCCATGGTTCTCCCCAGAATGTGCTGCTGCCATCGCGCACAGAAATCACTTTTTCCATAGCTAGCAACATAATAGATGCACTGAGACTAAAGCTGCCTTCAGAACTGCCAGCAACCATTGCAAAAAAGTAATAAAAAAATGCAAGAGAGCTATATGCTCAGCCTGTTAAATCCAAAGTAGCTGGGCAGTGGCTTGGTTCCCACCAGTTTTGGCAAATAGCAAATAGCGTTCTATCCCAACCATCATCAATGGAACTGAGGTCATCTCGACAGCATCAGGCGAGGCCAAACTATTTGCCAAGAACTTTGCAGCTAATTCTACCCTATGCGATGAAGGCCATCAACTCCCCGTATTTCCTCCTATAACGGACAACACGCTCTGCAACGTACAAATATCTGTGCGTGAGGTCGCGAAGCTAATCAAGAACCTTGATCCCAGTAAAGCAACTGGCCCTGACGGCATTCCAATCATTGTGCTAAAAAGCTTCAACCAGAACTTGCCCCCATACTTACAAAACTCTTTAAGTGTTGCCTTAAAGAGAAGTGCTTCCCAACACCCTGGAAAACCTCATCAGTATGCCGTATATTTAAGAATTCAGGTGATAAATCATCTCCCTCTCAGTACAGACTGATAAGTCTCCTGTGTGTCATGAGTAAGTTGCTGGAATCCATATTAGAGAAGTAGTCAACCACCTCAGCAGAAATAACCTTCTTAGTGACATGCAATATGGTTTCCATTCTGCCAGATCTACAGCAGATGTGTTAACTGTTATATCTCATAGGATTAGCGAATCTCTTGAAAAAGGTTTCCTCTCTCGGGCAATTGCTCTTGACATATCAAAGGCCTTCGATAAGGTATGGCATAAGGGACTACTTCACAAGATTTCCAGCTACGGTATAACTGGAAATGTTTTCTCGATCATTAAATCCTTTCTCTCTGATAGGCTCATAAGAGTAGTGGTTGATGGGCAGAAATCAGAGGTCCTCAATATTAATGCTGGAGTCCCTCAGGGGTCCGTCCTAGGCCCAACTCTCTTCCTGATATACATCAATGATCTCCCAAAACACATACTTAAATCATTTGTTGACATCTATGCTGATGACACGACCATCTATGGCAACACGTCAAAGGCTGTAAATGACAAGGTTCTCTCAGATTCTCTCTCCTCTGATCTTTAGCGCGTGGTACAGTGGGGAAGGAGGTGGCTGGTTACTTTTAATTCATCTAAAACCAAGCTTCTATCTTTACATCATCAACGCTCTGATCCCCATCTGGCATCAATTGAAATGGGTAGCTCTCATCTAGGGGAAGCTCCATGTTTTGATAAGCTTCTGGGCTTGACCTTTACTCCTGACCTGAAATGGAACACGTACATCAAGTCAGTTGTAAAGGTCGCTGGAAAAATGGTAGGATCCTTCTACTGCTCCAGAAGATATCTCACCCCTGATGCAACTCTCTCTGTATAAAAGCCAAGTACGTCTAAGGATGGAGTACTGCTACCACATCTGTACAGGAGCTGCTAAAAAACAGCCTATCCTGCCTTGACAGAGTACAAAATAGGCTTCGTGGCCTAGTGGGTGATGCCCTTTTCTCTTCCCTGCAACCTCTCTCCCACAGGAGAGACGTTGCGAGCCTGTCTTTGTTTTATCGTTACTACGATGGCAGGTGCTCATCTGAACTCCATCTTTGCCCCCCCCCCCAATCTTTCACGATAAACACCCGCCTAGCTGAAACCACTGTCAAAAATTTTTCCCACTCTTATCTGTGCCAAAATCAAAATGTAGATTCCATGAACAAAGCTTCTTTCTTAGAACTGCACACCTGTGGAACTCTGTTCTGGTTGCCTGTTTCCCACCTGACTACAACCTGGATGTCTTCAAGTCGAATGTAAACAAATTCCTGATGAACTGCCCCCTTAAGTAAGACACTTTATGAAACTCCAACACTAATGCACTGTACACACAATAACCTTATCCTCGAGTGGCTTCGGGGCCATAAGATTTTGGCGAAAAGAGAGGAGGTGAATGAGGCAATAATTTAATAGGTTAGTTTTATTTTATTTTTTTTGCAAGAATTCTTATAAGCTTGTACCACAGAAGCAGTTTTCCAACCATCAGGAAAGTAAGATTCGGTGTGCCATTTGTTGAAGAATTTGGAGAGAACTGGAGCAACCTCAGCGGAATATTTTTGTAGTAATATTGTCGGGATGAGATCGGTTCCATATGCTTTTGAAGTGTCTAGATTTTTTATCACAAACTTGAAGGGATGATTCTCGGATTACTATTGTGGTTTCTGTCTGCAAAAGAAAATTTGGGAGGGAGTGGTTTGCTGGGTTCAAAGTAGAGTTGGAGGCAAACTGTCGGGCAAGCAGACTATCCTTCTCAGTTGCCGTGCAAAGAATCTCAAGGTTGTTGGATAGTGGGCAAATTGTTGAGTGCCCATTATTTACTACACTGTTATAAATTTTCCAGAAATAATGTTTCTAATTTCTATTTTGCTCTTACAATTATTTCTAGCTTCTATAAACTTTTGTCTATTTACTAAACTTATGTTGAATAAATCTGCAGTATACTGCCTTTGAGCAATGGCAGCTGCGCAAATAGAAGTAAACCGTTGAGGAGTTTGGTTTGCTTTTGAACTTCCGCATGGGAACGTGTGCTTCAATTGCTGTTTTGAACCATTCGGTGGTCTCATTTGCATACTGTTCCATACTGACTGTGGTCAGAAAAAGGTTTAGAATTGAGGCTTACTGATCCTGTCACTGTGAGAGACTGGTGGGGAACGTTACTGTCTGTGTCAGGAATGGGATATGGAAAAGCTATGTGTGATGCTACCAACTGTGTCTGTAACAAGAGAAGTCAAACCAATTACTGTGGTGGACATTAAAGTCACCAAATACATGTAGTTGGGTGCTACATCTATGCTCTCAGTTTAAGTTTTAGAGTGAAAGGTGTTGGACTAAGTAGATATGCATAGACTCTAACATGCAACACAAGTAGATCATCAACAGACTTCTTGTCCACAGGAACGTGGCCTCGGAAATGCCCATCCGAAGATGAGTGCAGGGCCCCTTTCTATGTGTGACATGGAACTACAAACTTTGATATTATACAACTGTTGACAGAGCAGCCCCTCTATGCACTACTAAAAGTTAGGACTCCTGTACTGTCAGTCGGAATACAGTAGTCAGACATGATGTCAAACTAGTTCCTTCAAACCTGTCAGACAAGAGTTAGTTGGTTGTGTTTGTTTTACCGCATATCAACCCTTTTCAGGTTATTTAATGCCGAATCCAGTGATTTTGAAGAACAATTTTTTAATAGAATATATATATATATATATATATATATTATTTTTTTTAAGTCGGTTTCTATTTAACCCATAGTTGGGACCCTAACAGGTACTACCGGTCCGGGTCAGAGTGGACCTGGGAGCAATGGCAATTAAAGGGTAGCTCCACACTCCCCAAAGCCTGCAAGCTGAGGTCTCATTATCAGATATAGTTGTGGCCCAGTCCAATCACATGAGCATACCTGGCAAAAAAATATACCCAAGATGCCCAGTTTTAAGAGAAGGGAATGAGCTGGAAGTGGTGAACAAGTCAGAAAACAAGGCCAACCACTTGGTGTCTCTAATGAATCCTTGTGATCACACTTTTGCTCCTAGCTAATAGGGAAGTTGTCAACCAGGACTGGAGAGGTCTCTCTCGCTCGTTTGTTTGATACCAAGACATATCAGGTCAGTTACATATCAGTTTTCCTTCTCCTAGATGGATGACCTGACGAGATGTACAGATCCATTAGTACTGAGAGGATGCCTCACACATTGGTTCAAAGCCAGATATTTCTACCCCCCCATGCATTGGTGGTTAGGATTGAGTTTGTTTTTGTGTGAACTGTTATCCTCCTCTTCATAGTTGTTGTTTCACTGCGTTTCGGCCAACTTATCCTCTGGCCTTCTTTTTCTTCAGAAGCTCACAGTATAAATGCTGGAGTCTCTCAGGGGTCCTGATCTACATGAATGATCTTCTAAATCACATCCTTGCATCATTCGTAGGCATTTATGCTGATGACACTATGATCTATGGTAGCACATCTAAGACCGTAAACGACAAAGTTCTCTCCGATTCTCTCTCCTCTGATCTTGAGAACGTGGTACAATGGGGAAAGGAGTGGCTGGTTACTTTTAATGCATCTAAAACCAAGCTTTTATTTTTACATCATCAACACCCTGATTCCCATCTGGCATCAAGTGAAATGAATGGCTTGTCTTGGGGAGGCCTCATGCTTTGACAAGCTTCTGAGCTTGACCTTTACTCCTGATCTGAAATGGAACACTTACATCAAATCTGTTGCCAAGGCCGCTGGAAAAATGGTGGTCTCCTTCTATCGATCCAGTAGATATCTCACTGCTGATGCAATTAATTCTCTATCTATATAAGAACCAAGTATGTCCAAGGATGGAGTACTGTTGCCACATCGGCAGGAGTTGCTAGAAAGGACTTATCCTGCCTTGATAGAGTTCAAAATAGACTTTGTAGCCTTGTAGGAGATGTCCTTTTCTCTTCCCTGCAACCTCTATCTCACAGAAGAGATGTTGCGAGTTTGTCTCTGCTTTATTGTTATTTTTATGGAAAGTGCTTGACTGGTCCCCCCCCCCCCCTGCCAAACTTTCACAAGAAACACTTGTCTAGCTGAAAACACTATCAATAATTTCCCCCACTCTTTATCTGTGCTTAAAGCTAAATGTAGATTCCATGAACAAAGCTTCTTTCTTAGAACTGCACGCCTGTGGAACTGTCTTCCGTTTTCCTGCTTTCCAGCTGACTACAATATGGTTGTCTTCAAGTCCAACGTAAACAAGTTCTTGATGAGCCGTTCCACTTAATTTAACAAATTTACTGAATTTCCATTACTAACGATTACTATATTGTCCAATTGACTACTGTACACTCTTAACCCTTATCCTCGAGTGGTCTCTGGGTCTTCATAAGTGGTGATGCCTATGTAAAAAAAAAAAAAAAAAAAAAGTTAGTACTAAAGATAATTAGTATGTGCTATAAAATTACACACCTCACCAAAATAGAACTACGATTGGAAGATGTGATTATTAGGGCTATGACAACAGCATATTCTTTTCATTGTTTTGACTCTCGAGTGTGTATCCGTTGATATCTTATATGCTTTTATATAGTGATGTGGTTTCCGGTTGATTAACTGTGTCTAACTGTCTGATATATACTAGATTCAAAATAATGAATATGCTGCTGTTATAGCCTTACTGATTACCGACTTGTTATGATCGATAAAGTTGGGGGGGGGGGGAGGAACTTAATTATGAGCATGACGTGTAAATTTAAGGTTAGTATCTATTACAGGCTGGCCCATAAAGATTTACCCATGAATTCGGGTTGATTATTTACCAAAGGAATTTGAAAGTTTCTTTCATTAAACCTCTATGTATCTGTTCAACTGATGTTTCATTCATTTCTTTCGGGTATTCGGTAAGTTATGACTGATAAGGTTAAGCGCGTCCAGATTGTCGCTCTCAAGACTGCAGACATTAGCAACAAGTGCATCGTTAAACAGCTCAAGGTTTGTCGAAAAACAGTTTTCAATGCCTGGAAACCGTTTCAAGAGATAGACACAACCTCTGGTAAACCAATTCCAGGCAGACTGCGCTCAATTCGCACCAAAAGTGTTGTTTCTGCAGTGAAAAAGATGGAGCGAAATCCACAGAAGTGTGAGGAAAATTGCGAAAGAGGCAAAGATCTCAAGATCTTCGATGCAAAGGATTGTTAAAAATGATCTTCAGTTAAGTCCATACAAAAAAGTTAATCTCGGAACCCTTGAAGCAGAAATGGCTGCACAGGGGCAAGTTGATGTTGCAAGAGATGGAGTGAGCCGCAGGAAAGGTCTGATGAGATGTTCACGGTGGAGGCTGTGACCAATAAGCAGAATGATAGGGTTTATGCCAAAAGTTCAAAAGACTTGTCAGTCAACGCCAGAAGCCATTTGAAACGCCAGAAGCTTGCTTCAATCACGGTTTGGGCTGCTGTTGCATCCGATGGGAGCAAATCTCCGTTGATTGTGATTGAGGAAGACGTGAAAGTCAATAGTCAAGTTTATTTGAATATGTTGGAGGAAAAGGTTCTGCCATGGCCCACTGAATCATTTGGAGATGATTTCATCTTCACACAGGACGGTGCTCCAGCTCACACAGCGAATGTGGCTCGACAGTGGTGCAAAAACCATTTCCCAGGCTTCTGGGACAAGCAAATGTGGCCGCCATCAAGTCCAGATATCAATCCTATGGACTTCGCTATCTGGTCCATTTTGGAGAGCAACGTTTTGAGATGTTCCTACCCCAATTTGAACTCCCTGAAGGCCACCCTCCATTCTGCTTGGGCCAAGTTGGACAAAGAAGTGGTGCGGCGTTCTTGCGCTTCAGTGGCAGCACGTATCAAGCTAATGATCAAAGAAAAAGGCGGCCATTTTGAAATTTAATCTTTTTACTTTGTTTGGAATATACTTCTAAACAATAGTGATCAAGTATTTTTTCATTTTCCTTTCTAGTTTTAATTTTATTAAAGTTTTCCTATGGGTAAACATTTATGGGCCACCCTGTAGATTTAAACAAAATAAATATGGTTTATAGATTAATACATTCGAATAAGAATAATATAAAGAGTTAAGATGTGATTTAAAATGAACTGAGAACTTCAGATTTTGGTTTTCATGCAAATGGCAAACACTTTAGCTCATCAAAGGGAAAGAAAAATATAACGGGCATCTACTTAATATAGATAATTTAAAGTATAAGTATAAACTATGGCTAATGTTTCATTTGTACTTTAACCAAAACACAAATTTTCATGTCATATCTACCTATAATTTATATAATTTAATATATATATAATGTTCCAAATTTGTTTAATAACCCAACAAATATCACATTTTGAGGTTTAGTAATTTGGGCATTATTGAGATATTAACCTAATCTTATCTGAATATCAAGTAAATTATTTAAATTCTTATGAATTTGTTGGTTTATGAATAATTCAGGAGAATGTCTTCAATCCAGGTTTGAAATGTTAGGCTTACATCTAACTTGTTGCCAAGATGGCTGGAAAAATTTGAATCATTCCACTGCTCTAAAAAGTATCTCACTCCTGGTGTAATCTGTTGACTGTATAAGATGACACATGTGAGGGGGTGGGGGTTGCTGCTTGAAGCACCTTTTCCTGCCTTGTCAGGACAAAACGGACTTTGAAATCTAGTGGGCAATGTTCTCTTCTCCACTCTACGGCCTTGTTCTCCCAGAAAAAAAAAAACGTTGCTAGTCGTTTTCTGCTCATTTTTTTCATGGCCGATGCTCCATTAATCTTCAATCTATGGTCCTCCTCCCCTGCCAAACATTTATCACAAAAATTTATCTAACCACAACTACTCTCAATAAATTCACTTTTTCCCTCTGTATATCCAGAATGAGGTAGAATTTCCATAAGCAAAGTTTCTTTCTTAGGACTGCTCGTTTGTAGAACACCGTACCACAGGGTTGCTTCCTGGCTGATTATAACATCAGTTTTTAAATCCAATGTAAACAAAAACTAGTTGAGTTGTCCTCTTAAATAACCCATTTCTAAGCGGTAACAAACCAATATTCTAAATCTGTTTGACTGCCTAACATGCTAATCCTTAGCTTCAGTGATCTTTTGAACTTTGCGTTAAAAAGAAAAGTTATGGGGTCATTGTGGTTGACATTTCAACATTATATCATTCTGCTCTTCTACACAAACTTCAGTGTCTCTTTCTTCACTTTCCCTATGAATGCTGGTGTTGGTGTTCCTCTGATTCTATCTATTGTAGACTCAACACTATTTTTTTTTCTATATCAGTGATCTTCTTGTGATGATACCATTCTCTATTTTGGTGTTTCTTCTTGCTCATCTTTCTGGGATTAAATGGAATGTGCAGTTGATCTAGAAGTTTGCTTATGATTTCAGTTCTGAAATGACTTGTTTGGTCTAATCTTGTTAAAACTCTGTGTCTTTCAAATGTAAGCGCGTCCTTTTTAGATTTTCATGGATGGTGCTGTTCTTCAGAAATCAAGCTTTCCTATCAAATCTTGGAGTTGATATATTAGGTCCATTGCTCTTTTAACTTCTCGTAAAGTATGTTCTCTATGCTCCAAACACTGTCTCACATGCTATAAACGTCTCATCAAACCTTGTATGGCGTGCTGTTGTCATATTTGGGCTGGTGAATGTCGTATTTGAGGGTCCTTAATGAGATACAGAAACCTATCTGTAATTTGATTCGTTCCACCTTTTCTTCTCTGCATCCTCTCTCGCAGACATGATGTTGCTAGTCTATAAATACTATTATGGCATGTGTTCTTCAGAATTTTCTGCTTCATTTGCTCCAGCTTGTTTGTTCATCCGTCTTCAATTTGCTGTTTTGATACCTCGTTATAATACGGCTTCCTATTCTAGTGGTTTATTTCCAAGAGCTGCAAGTTTTTGGAATCTCTTTCTGTAGCTGTTTTTGTTCCTTGATTTTTTATTTATTTATTTTTTTTTCCAAGACTAACGTCAATAGGCATCTCGTGTCTTTGTGATAATTATCTTTCATTCTTTCTTAGCTTCTTATATCAAGTGGCTTCATGCTTTGTCTGGAACAATTTTCATTAAAAAAAATTTGTCAGCTAAATATGCTTTTGCTTGTTGTGGATAATTATCAGTTTATCATAATTTTCATATTTTTTTCTATTAAGTTTTATTTTGTAACTAGTCCTATTTACTTCACATTGTCTTGGTGGAGGGCATATTTAAAAATAATTAAAAATATAGTTTATAACTTTTGAAATTCTTTATACATAGGATTTAAATGTTTTAATCTTTTTATTTTTAATTTCAATAATTTTTTGATTTAAAAAAAAAAAAAAATTTAGTGTTGTAAAAGTTATAAACAAAAAACTTGCAAGGTTATGACTGATAATTTTATTAATATGAAAATTAAACAAGACTTTTTGTTTGGACTTTAAACAATGTTCTTATTAAAAGCATTACTTTATATTCAAGTGACATTTTATTAAAAACAAATTATTAAATGACAGTTAAATGTTAAAAAACAAATGATTGCGAATAAATTACTGCATATCCAACCAATGAGATATTCTACAAAACCACTGTTTTGCTTTAACCTTAATATTATCACACCAATTATCTGAGACTTGGGAATTCTTATACATGCACAAAGTATAACTTCACTTTTGGATTGAAACCAGATCCACAGCATCCTCCCAGCTTCATCCTGATGCGATTGAATCTCATGATTGGTTGTTTCCAGTTCATTTTTTGGTTTTCCTCTTTTTCTTTTTCTATCAAAAATCCGTTTGGGGTCTTGGTTTGCAATTCTTTCTGGGGTCAAACAGCTGAGATGCCATTTGCAGGTTATTGATGATCCCACCTGTTTGTTTGGTTAGGGTTAGGGTGGTCTCTGACTTGTTGGTTGGTAGTTTGGTAATCCCTTGAATCTTTCCAAAGTACTTGGAATAAAATGTTTAATTTTCTCTCTTGGTTGATTTGGATATGAGTTTCATATAGCAATGTTGACAAGTAGGTTACTGGTATAAAATCTTAATTTAGATTTAAAGGTGAATGTAATTGGACAACCCCAGAAATCCCCTCTGCCACTGGAATAAAAATAAACAAAGAATTTTTTTTTTTTTAAAAAGAAAACATTTTTTTTATGTACAAAGTTTGAAAAAGGTTTTCACTTGAAAAAAAAAAAAAAAATCTAAGTATTTGAAATCCCCTCTCTCTTCCCATCAGCCCACCTTTCTTCAAGTGTATCTCTGATAGGCACTGTTCATCAATCTGTCATGCTTCAGTTTGGAGTAGCATTTTTTTATTTTTTATTTTTTTTTCATTTTCAGTCACATTTTAAGAATTAAGTTTATATGAAAAACAAATGAAGATTTAAAAAAAAAAAAGAAAAAAAGTTTTTTAATAAACCTTTTTTTTTTTTTTTTTTTTAAACAAAACAGTGCCTTGACTGGTTAAACAAAAACGGTTAATGACAATAGAATATCCTTAGTTATAATTTACTTTCATTGCAGCCCCCCCCCTCTCCCACTTCCTTCCTTTCCAAACTTTCATCCATCTATTGAAATGAGTTGGACTGCCTCTGATTCTCTCACTTTTGCTCAAATTTTTGCAACATTTTTCATGGATCTTTGTAATCATGCCATTTTTTTCACATGAAAATGACTTTGAATATCCCATTTCAGGATTGAAGAGGTGGGAGGTAGTTTTCTTTCCCCCTCCATCCTGTAGAGGAAATGGAACAGACCCAGCTAACCTTAAAATTGATGACCTGTATTTGTTGAAAGCAAAAAATCCATTTCTGAAGCAACTTTTCAAAGCCATTTAGCATTTTCTTTTTTTCTATTTTGTTTTTATGTGATGGAAGTTTGGTTAAGTTGAAGATTCTGTTAGAAGTTAAAATTCGAATTATGGCTACATGTGGGGATATTGCATCATTAAAAGGAGATTGCCATTTAGCGCCTAGTAAAGAAAAAAAAAACAAAAAAAACAACTTTTAATTTAAAAGAACGATTAGGTTTGGGACAGCTATGTTCTCTCCCTACAGGGATGGCTCGGATTTGGGAAGTATTATGTATTCTGTAAATAACCCCTCTCAAACAAAGAAAAGCATTGTCTTTCAAAAACTATTTTCAACTTTCGTCACATAAAATAATTAAATTTTATCACAAGCAAATTTTTCTGTATAAATACAAAAAAGGTGTTTTATAAGCAATTGGCATATTAAAAGTTTGCAGACATGATTTTGTAATTTTTCATAATTTCAATTTGACAAATTTATTTACTAACTAGTGGGGATACCCGGCGTTGCTTGGATGCAAAAGTTTGGAACGTTGAAATTAAATGAAGTCAATCCAACCGATATGATGACTTGCAAAAATGGCGATACAAAAAAAAAAAACGACCAGGTGAAGGGGGTAAAAAAAAAAAGAGATTTTTTTTTTTTTTTTTTTTTTTTTTTTTACAAAGGCAACACCACATTATCAAGGCCCAGAGGCCACTCAAGGATAAGGGTTAAAGAGTGTACAGTAGAAGTTGGTCAATATAGTAATCATTAGTAATGAAAATTTGGTAAATTTAATAACTTATATGGAACGGCTCATCAAGAACTTATTTACTTTAGACTTGAAGACAACCATATTGTAGTCAGCCGGAAAGCAGGAAAACGGAAGACAATTCCACAGGCGTGCAGTTCTAAGAAAGAAGCTTTGTTCATGGAATCTACGTTTAGGTTTAGGCACAGATAAAGAGTGGGGGAAATTATTGATAGTGTTTACAGCTAGACGAGTGTTTCTTGTGAAAGTTTGGCGAGGGGGGACCATAGATTGAAGCTCAGTTGAACACTTTCCATGAAAATAACGATACATCAGAGACAAACTCGCAACATCTCTTCTAGTAGTAGGGGGGGGCATAAAAACAGTAGGCAGTTTGAGTTCAGAGAGGTGGGGGGAAGTGGTAGTAGGCAGACAGGCTCAAACTCCTAACGCGAAGGAGGAAAAAAAACCCCCAAAAATCATGGAGTCTTTGCCGATGTCTCCAGTCTGACCAGAAGTTCGGAACGTTGAAATCAAGCAAAGTTAATCCAAGCGATACGATGAATTGCAAAAATGGCGACTCAAAAAACCGACCCCTTCTTGTAGAAAACTGCCGAGTTTAGGGTGAAAGAATTAATGTTTTTGGACAATTTTTTGATACTTGTCGTCCGAAAGATTGAGCTTTAAAACGATACAGATCTCGTGAGGATCCGTCGCCTCTGCCGAAAGATTTTGCGACACACACACACACACACACACACACACACACACAAATATTTTGTCTTTTATATATTAGACTAGAGGGATTGCCCGGGTGTTTGTAGATGTGTGCTTGGGTGGGGGGAAAGTGGTGGCAGGCAGGCAGGCTCAAACCTGCGAGGTGAAGGCGGAAAAGTGAAAGAAAACCTGAGAATTTACCGCTACGCCATGACACAAGTGGAAGTGTAAAGCGTTCAAATTTAGCGATGAAAAAGAAATGAACGAGTTGTTAATTAGGTTAAGAATCATGCAGGCGCAGAAATGAACGTCTGGCTGGAGGCCAGTTAAGCTTCCCACTTTCTGCTGTATTTGTTTCCTCACAATGTTGGGAAAAACCAGCCCCCCCCCCCAAGCAATGGCAGATGTCTTATATGAAGGGTTTCCCCCACATTGATCAAAGCTAAATTGCTTTCAAGCAAGCGGATCAGGAGGCGCTGGTGTTTGCTTCGATCAATTTCGCTTTATTTATATGAAAAAAGACGGACAAACACTGCAAAGGACGGGATGGAGGGAATTTTTTAAAAGTTGATCAAAATAGACAAAGTCCGTTTTCGAATCTGAGATATTATTTTCTAGAAAGTATAAGGAAGGTTCTCCATAAATGTAACGGACACGAGAACCCCAGTGAAAAAAACTTTTTTTGCACATACAAAAATGCTTGTGCCCATTTTGCCTTTTATATAGACTAGCAGGGGGTACCTTGCGTTGCCCAGGTGTGATGAGGTCTTTGAGTGGGTGGGGGATCAAAATAAAATTAAAAATAAAGAATAAGTGAACAAAATAACCCAGTTTAAATGTTAAAACTTTTTTAAAAATTGGAAAATAAAAAAAAAACAAAAAAAACTGAACGTGATGGAAAATAAAGAATAAGTGAACGGAAAAAAAACTGGCATAAAACCCCCGTTTTTAAATGTTTAAACTTAAAAAATCAAAAAGAAAATGCCTGATATGTCGGTACGAATGTGCAACCTTAAACAATGATGCTGTCATTATAACCACTAGTCTATGATGGCATCAGCGAAGTAACGTTTTTTTTGTTTTTTTAAAAATTTTTTTTTTAATGTTATATATATAACAAACAAATTCAAGAAAGAACGCATACGTGCTTAGTTAAATTATCATGAAGGAAAGATTTTTTGCTACTCTCCCCCATTGCAAACGTGTATTTCTATAGGAAATAATTCACCGGTTTTTCTAATTTTCACATATTATTTGACCGAGACATCACCCTTTTGGACGGTATCGAGTCTGTCCAATGCCGCTGAGAAAAGTTTTAGGCAGACATATGAACGTACATTTAAATAGACAGGTAAGATTTATATAATAGACTAGCGGGGTACCAGGTGTTGCCTGGGTGTTTGGAGGTGTGTGTGTTGGGGCGGGGGGTAGATTAAAACAACCCTGTTAAGAAAAAAAAATGTTGCCTGAGTGTTTTGGAGGTGTACAAGAAAAGAAAACAGTTTTGGTAGGAAGCTAGGCTGGGACCCAAAGCCTTGACGTGAAAGCGGAAAAGAAAGGGGGGGGGGGCTATAATTTTTAACGCCTCATCATCCCCTCAATTAAGAAATACATCAGTCCTACATTCTTACAGATTTCACCAAAAAATCAATTTAAAGTCCCCAATAAAATTCACTTGTTCAATTTTTAATTATTTTAAATACAAAAATAAAAACAATATTTTGTGACATTTTTAAAAGTTTTTTTTCACAAAAAAATCTAGATTTAAATATTCACTATTAAAACAAAAGGATATTTTTAAAAAAGCTATTTTCACAATTTTTCAAATAATCCAAAGAAAATTTTTAAATCTGTTGAAATTTCCTTCAATTAAATCCTATTATTCGTTTTATATATTAAAAAAAAAAAAAAAAAAAATTCAGCAATGTTTGCCAGTCCTGCAACCACCATTTTGTATGTTGTGGTCTCATGAATAATTCACACTAAAGATGGGAAAACTGGGGAAAATAGAACCATGGTAGAAAACAAACAAAACAGATTTACATGCATACACACACATTCTCACATTATCAAAGAGAAATATAAAAACATGTGCTTAACATTAAAGGAATAAAATTTAAAAAAAAATGCATTAATATCGCAAAACAATTGATAAAAATGTTTTTGATCGAGGTCAGAGAATAGATTGATTAAAGTGAATGAGGGAGTTTAAAATTTGCAGATGGTTACCAAACCCGCATGTACATCCCCATAAATGGAGGTTTGGCTGTTACTCAACCCATTTGGCTTGTGCTCATAAAGGAAGCAGCCTTGGATTGCTGTGTTTGGTTAGCTAGTATTCAGAGTGAATGTCGCAAGTATGACGATGGGAACTAGAGATGCATGAGCAATGTTTAGGTGAATATAACTCTGTTGCTATCAGGAAAGACCTTGGATAGATTGGAAAATCGGCCAGAAAAGAGAAACTAACCTCATTTTAAATTCCTCATCTAAGCGAAGTTAGATTTTTTTTTTTCTTCTCATATAAACTTAAATTTTACTTCTAAACAGGAGACTACATTCTTTTCATTCACCATTATAAATAAAGGGAGATAACTCTGGAGTAATCCAAGGGAGATCACTCCTAATTATGGAGCCAACAATCCTTTAAAAAATTTATATCTTAATATGATAGCGTGTCCACCGAGAGTAAGAAGGCCTGTTAACTGAAAAATGTTTGCAGGCAATGTAGGTAAGATTTGTCAGACTGTCAGTACTATATGAGGGCCATTTGAAAAAGAGCAATAAAACATTTTTAAAAAGAAAAAGGAACATGGTTTGATTAATACTGAAACTGAACTTTATTCAATATAAAATATAAATATTATCTATGTAAAATTAAGTAGTTTTAAAACAATATGCAATTTAATATTGATAAAACTGGATTATGAATTTAGAGAACAAACAATTAAAGAAACGTTAAACATTGTTTGGCCTTCGAAACAAGATCAGTGTAATATGTTTTGATGCTGCACTCTACCTTTTCTGTCCTCGGTTGGTGGAGGAGAAATCCTTCATGACTGAGATTATTTTTGTTCCTATCCAGAGTGCCCCTTATTGGGAAGCTGGATTTTGCCTACAAGATTATATGTTGAAATATTTAAATAACTATTACTTTAATTATATTTAAAGTTTTGGTTTTCTGTTCTATGTCCATTTTTTTTTTTTTTTTTTTTTTTTGTTTCCCTCATGTTTTTCATGTTTTTTCTAACTTTTTATTTTTTTTTCCTTTTGTCTATTTTTGTCTTTTTAAGTCTGTCATCTTGCATATTTTTTTATTTTCTTTTGTAGAAGAATTTTCCAAAATGGCAGATGAAAGCAACAGCACAGGTGGGGGGAACAACACCAACACCAACACTAGCAGTAGTTCATCCTCGCCGAGAACATCTGTAGTGGTATGTTTGTTTCCTTTTGATAGAAAAAAAAAAATTTGATTTCTTGAATGTAACACGAAAAATATGCTTCTGTTTGAAAATTTAATTTTATCTTTGTTTTTATAAGCAAGACTAATGAAAGTTTTAGAACATTTTGCTAATATTTCTTTTTCACAATTTCTTTTCGTCATCTGTCGAGCAAGAACCAAGTCTTATGATTTTTATTTATTTTTATAACGAATTTAGTTGTTGATAAAGAATTATTTCATCAGATGGATGAGCTGGATAACAATTTTTAAGTATGATACGGATGAAACAGATTTTTGTTTAAATACGAGAGAGGTGGAGTTCAAGCTGTAGTCTAGAAGGGCGTGTGTGCTGGTGGTGAAAATTTATTGCTTTTGGAATCTTTTATAATTTAGGAGTCAAAATCATTTGATCTTTTTATTCCACAGTTCCGTTTTTATTGTGTGTATTTTTAATTCTTTAAATGTTGTTCACCAAACACCAAAATAAAAACCATAAAGTCAATTTTTAGGAACTCATATCCTCTTCTTTAAAAGCCAAACTTGAGTAACATAATTATTGCTCCTCGGGTTTGCGGCTGAATGTTAAAACTGTCATTCGGAGTTGAGCATTCTAGCATAGCACTAATCTTAGAACTGCATGTGTTAGCTAAGGTTTTTCTTAGGCTGTTGTGTTTGTTTTGCTTTGTGCCATTAAATAATGGTTGTTTGTTGCTTCTCAACAAAAAAAAATGGTTTTCTTAAAAGTGTGTGCATAATTGCAAAGTCTACAGTCGTTATCATATTTGAAATTGTTGCGTGCTGATGGTTGTGGCATTCATTGTGGTCAGCTCTTTTTAACAAGTTCACCACGTCCCGAACACTTGTTAGATTATGCAGAGCAATGTTCATTTCAGCTTTTGGCAGATTCATCAATCATGATCCCCCAGATGAATGAAGATATTGTTTAGCAAAATATAATTCCCCCAGTAGTTGTTTCGTCCCTTTGTTGTTAAGAAGGCTAACATGCTTGCCAGACGGTTTGCCTCCAACTCCACACTGAACTCTGCTAACCACCCCCCTCCCTCACTTTCCTTTGTGGACAGACGCCACACTAGACGATCTGAAAATCACCCCTGCTCAGGTGCATGCTATCATAAGAAAGCTTGACACTGCAAAAGCATTTGGGCCTGATCTTATCCCGGCTTTGCTATTAAAAAAGTGCTCTGCCGAAGTAGCTCCAGTTCTCTCCAAACTTTACAACAAATGCCTTAATGAATCTTGCTTTCCTGCCTGCTGGAAAACTGCTTCCGTAGTGCCAGTTTTCAAGAATTCTGGCAAGAGAATTGACCCAATAAATTATTGCCCCATTAGCCTCCTTCCACTTTTCGCCAAAATATTTGAGACCATAATTAACCAAGCTCTAGTCCATCACCTTACAGATGCTAAACTTCTGACTGACCAACAATATGGATTTAGGCAATCCCGTTCCATAGCAGACATCCTAACTGTAATCTCAGAATGTATATACCAGTCACTGGACAAAGCAGCTGGTGCATCTGCCACTAGTCTCTCGCTCCTAGACAAGGTTCAAAAGAGAGTCGCCAATCTGATAGGTCCTGAACTGTATATATATATATATATATATATATATATATATATATATAATGTGTGTGTGTGTGTATGTATGCATTTATGAACATAAGACACAACTTCACTATGTACACAACTCATCATATACCCAAGTGACTTTCTATACAATACCTAACACACATATATATATATAGATTCGTTTTTCTTGTGTGTATTAATATTCATATTAAAAACCCTCTTTTCTATTTATTTAAAAAGAAAATACAATTTTCTTATATATGGGTTGTGGAATTGCATTCACAAGCAAAAGATCTAACTAATTTGCATATTCTTTTAAACATTCATTTTAATTAATTCCCCATTAGTTTTTTCGGTTTTCTTATGGGATGATCATCTTTAGTTAACTATTACGTGTAATTATATTCATGCAGATATTCTACATGATTTATACTTGCATAATATTTGCGTAAAAAGTTTACAGTAAACACAAAGTTGTTTCCATATGTATTTATGTATACGTATATATTTTTGTTTAATCTATCTATAAAAGTGAACGTGTCTGTGTGTGTCTGTACATTTCCCTACGCAATAACTCTGTCAATTTTAAGTCTACAGACTCAAAATTTGATATACAGGGTACTGAGATTTGGGGAAATTTTTAATCCGTTTTCGGCCAGAAATTTGGCTGTTAAGGGGTCAAAGTTCACCGATTTGATCTTTGAGAACTCTACCGCACTCCTCCGACAATTTTGGGTCTAAACACTTGAAATTTTAGATATAGGTTCCTTGGACATTGATCTAACTTAACTTGATTTGAGCCCAAAGCAATAAATTTTAAGGGGTCATAATAGGGGTCAAGTTAAAAAAAATTGACTTTTTTTTTTTTTTAAACATACACCTCCAAACACCCGGGCAATGCCGGGCTAAAATGCTTATATATATATATATATATATATATATATATATATATGAGAAGCTCTACTCTATTGCATATTGAGCTTTTTTTAAATTCGGTTGGGATTAAATTTTTTATATACAAATACTGTTATTTATATTAGTTTTAAGTTTACCATTGTGTATATCAGGTAAACACTACATTCCTTTGATTTTATAAATATATATATATATATATATATATATACACACACACACCTTATACTCCCCAACAATTTAACACACTGGCTGACCAGATACGGCAATTCAAGACTGTTTCTGTTATAAGTGGATGCCATTCGCGGTTTTAGTGACAAACCCTTAAAGGCTCAGTCGTCAATGCAGACAATACTAGTAATAAAATTGCAGATTACTTTGACTTCTAATCAGTCATGACTGATGGAACAAGAACATGCTACCTCCATGGATTGAATAAAGTGTTCCATTCAAAATTTTGAAAGATTCCAAAGTTTGACAGAAAAATTCTGAGTTTCAACAAAGCTAAAATTTTAAGGTGAAAAACTTGCGAATGATAAGTGTTAAATAGAATAGTCCGAACCATAAAACAGCAATTCTTCCCTGTTTGTCAGAAACATCGCTCGTGGAATGTGATGACTAAAGGACAAAATAAGGGAAGCTAGTTATGCGGCTGTCAGAAGTAAACCCAAGATGTTATTTTCCAAAACGTCTTTGAGGTGTCAAAATATTGATAATTAAAATAAGCTAAAAGTTAAAGAAAATAATTCTTTCCAAATTTTACTATTTTAATGTCATTGTAATGATAAATGTTATTTTACAAAATAAAAATCAGTGAAATATGAATGTTATATCATTTTTAACATGAAATTATTTTCAAAATTTATGTAAAAAAACAAAAATTAAAAACAAAAAGATGTTTCTGATCTAGTCCATATTTCGTAAAGAATCGAAATTTAAAAAAAAAATGCCAGTTATCTCCCTTGTTCCATGAGAATCAGATTCTACTTTTTTTGTTACAAGTTGAGCTTTACATGATCTTCTGTGAGATAAAACATGATTTTTTTTTTTTTTGTTATAAATGATATCCTACATAAATATCTTTGACTTTTCTCCCCATTTCAGAGTTTTATGTTATCGGATAAAGTTGCAGCTAGTTTATGGATCACTCGGATCATGACTCTTCACTTCACCATTTTCTTTTTTATTCCAATATTTGGGTAAGTCTTTCTTTGTGTTTTTTTTCTCTTTTCAAGCATTCATTTCTGATCTCTTTGCTTTTTGAAGTTTTCAATTTGTGTTTTTGTACACAAATGCAAATTCTTAACAGATGTGCATTCAATCTGCATGCGTACATGTTATCCTATGTTTAGCCTGAAATGGCATCGAGTGATAAAGTTCCTAATTTGAAAAGTGTGGAGTCCCTCCTTCGTTTTCATTAGTCCTATGTTTGATACAAAGTAGTTGTACCTGTCACGGTTCGATCTAAGAGTTACATAGTTTACAAAAAGATGTCTACAAAAGAAATTAATCTCTAAACCATTTATAACATGAAACAAATTTATAAGATATATATTTGAATTTAAAGCATCAGAACTTTTACCTAAATCACTTGAATGGTTGAAATGTTTTTAAATTGGAGTTAAGTATGAAAAAATAAGTCAGATTTTACAAAAAAGTTTTCAGTTGATCCAATGCAGTTATTAGGCACATATTCAGAACTATTGTCACCATCTTATTATGCAAATGTTTATCGTGCATGATAGTGTAGTTTTATTTTTTATTTAAAAAAAATAAATAAATAAAATAAAACTCATCACTCGCTAGGAAACAATTGTCATAGCAGAAACACGACATGTCTAGAAATACGGTTCATATTATTTGGATTCTATGGATTACTATTCTCATCTTAGTTTTTACTAGCTTTGCTCAGGCCCTATGTACTGTTCATAACTTGCCCTACGTGTGAATACACTTTATGTAAGATTTTAAATGTTTAGACCAAAATTTGTCAGTCATTTCGTAGAGACCGCAGAGGTCATTTTTTTTTTTTTTTAAACTTTGACCCCAATTTTGACCCCTTAATATTTATTTTGGTCTCAAATAAAAAGTTTTACCCATGTCCAAGTTACCTACATCTAAAATTTAAAGTCTTTAGACCCAAAATTGGCGGAGGAATTTGGTAGAATTTGCAAAGATCAACTCTTTCAACTTTGACCTCTTGGCAGCCAAATTTTCACCCCAAAACTGATTAAAATGCTTGCCGCATGTCTGAATACCTGTTATGTATTAGACCAAAAATTGGTTGAGTAGTTTGCTACACACCGCAAAGGTCAGATCTTTTGAACTTTAACCCCTTGGCAGCTCAAATGTTTGACCAAAACTGATTAAAAAGCTTGCCCTATCTTTGAATACCCTTTATGTAAAATTTCAAATGCTTAGACCAGAAATTGGCAGAATAATTTGGTAGAAACTGCAGAGGTCAAATGTTTTAAAATTTTGACCCCATAACATTTATTTTTTTGGTTCAAATCAAATTAAAGTTTGATTCATGTCCAAGTAACCTACATTTAAAATTTGAAGTGTTTAGACTCAAAATTGGTGGAGGGGTTTAGTAGTTTTCAAAGGTCAAATCATTGAACTTTGACCCCTTGGCAGCCAAATTTCTGACGGAAAACAGATTAAAGATTTTCCCTAATCTCAATATTCCTTATATCAAATCCCGAATCTCTAGACCGAAAAGTGACAGTTATTTGGTATTGAAATGTACACACACACACACAGACATTTCCACTTTCATAGATCTATAGATTTTAACAATTACAAGATGCTTCTCCAACCACTGATATCCATGACAAATAACACCCTACCCGAGAATTCTTCCTTCAAACTCCTTGGCCTAACATTCACATGCAATATGAACTGGAACAAATACATTGAGGACATTGCGAAGGCTGCTGCAAAGAAGGTTGGTTCCCTCTATCGAGCTAGAAGACTACTTACACCTGAGAGTATCCTGTACCTCTACAAGGTCACTATTCGCCCACGCATGGAGTATTGTTGCCACATCTGGGCTGGTGCATCTACCACTTGTCTCTCCCTCTTGGATAGGATCCAAAGGAGTTTTCAATCTAATGGGTCCCACTTTGTCAACTAAGCTCCAACCCCTGTCTCATCACCACAATGTTGCATCTCTGTGCCTATTTTACAAGTATTTTAATGGAATGTGCTCTCAACTCGTGCACTGTGCCCCCTTGATGTACATATCCCCGACAAACCTGCTTAGCAACAAGATCACACCCTTTCACTATTAAGGTCCCTAAATACCAGAAGACTTTCTACACTAATAGTTTCTTCCCTCAAACAGCTAGACTTGGGAATTCTCTCCTGTTACCTGCTTCTCTGACTGTACTGATATCCAGACATTTAAATGTAATGTAAACGAACATCTTGTTAATCTTTCCTAAGCATGGTCCCAAATAGTAGCCCCTTACGTTAGAGTGGCGATATGCCTTGTTAGGGGTAAGCGGGAGTAAAAAAAAAAAAAAAAAAAAAAATTCATATTTCGGCCATTGTAACCTTTTGACATTTTGACATTCTTGTTCAGGGGCATTCTTTTGGAACTTTTTTAACTTCTATTTATTTTTATTTTTTGGATGTGGGAACTTAGAATTTTACACTGAACATTTATTTAATCCACGGGATAGATTGTTCTTGTTTTGTTAGTCTTGACTGTATAAAAATGTTGATTTTTATCTTAATTATTGTCTGTAGTAAGGATTGAACCATTTGTGAAAGGTGCTTCTGCTCAGGTCAGCAATTGGCCTCTGACCTCATCGAAACTGTTGGTCGTGATCGTCTATTCTGCTGGGAGGTCCTCACATGGGGTCTCTTCTGAAAAAGCAAATAGCTTTGCATGCACGCCAGAAAAAAAGACACTCAGGATTTCTAACTACGAAAAAAGTTAATTTCAGGAAAGTTAAAGTTTTTACATATATACAACGTTCAGTTCGATTACACCAGAAAATATCAAGTCTCCCAAAATCTTATTCTTCGTTCTCACGATGGCGGTGGTAGTGATGGTATTCCTTCTTATACTAAGGTGACGGGGTGGGTCTTGTGATCTGATAAATAATCAGGGTCTGAGATAATTTCTTGGAAATCCCCAGATACATTTTGCGTGTGTGCATTTGAGCAATTCGTCCTCAGTTTTGTAAATTTGCAACCAAAAATGAAATTCTTTTCACACGACCTGAAGGTGACCCCTTATCACTTAGAAACAAGTACATGTTCTTGTTTCTACATTATTCTGACATTTCCTGTCATTGTTTTAAACAATTAAAAATGTTTTTTTTTTATCAAACAATAAACTCGTCCCTTTTTATAGGTCACCTGCCGCTTAACGGATAATATCAGCATATTTACCCTGTCTTACTTAGGGTTTTAGGGGATTTTAACCTCCCCAATGGGAGCAGTATCGCTCCTCAAGACGGTCACGTCATACATTAACCTTTGAAGATTGTCACTTAGTGCTGTTACCATGGTGACATGGTGTCTCAACTCATTTGTTTCACTTATCACTATAAAATTGGAGTCAGCCATAATTCACATATTTTCTTCCATAGTTAATTTGTGTATGCATGGTTTAAGCATGTATCTTGAACTTTTTTATTCGTCTCTCTCCAATCAAAATAACATTTCTTTTGTCAAAAGAAAATGCTTCAAATTTCACATTCAATTCTTGTTATTAATTTATTCTATATTTTCAAGATCAAATATAAGTTTTGTGTTTCTTTTTTAAAAAAGAAGTGAGACTAACCTACACTCCTAACCACTTTAACATACCTGGATATCTCCCACTCTGCCGTAAGGACTCTGACAGACACATGCACGGACTTGGAGTTTATATTCGTAATATCCTCCCCCTAACTAGAGAAACAAACCTAGAAACAGATGATCAAGCCTTTATGTGCTTTAGACTAAACATGCAACACAATATTAGCTACTATTATTTTCTCTACCGCTCTCCCTCAACTCAGGACTGCACCATAATAAACAAAGTCTCTGACAGCATAGACACGGCACTTTCCCTTGACACTAGCGCACAAATACATGTATTTGGTGACTTTAATGTCCACCACAAAAACTGGCTTGGATTCTCTACTTCCACAGATGCAGCGGGCAGCACAACTCATAGCTTCACTATCACAAATTGTTACGTTTCCAACCCGTTTCCCTGACCAGGAAGAACAACACGCATCACTTCTAGATCTGTTTTTGACCACAGTTCCCGATGACTGCATAACAAAGGCCCACAGCCCACTCGAGAATGCTGATCATGCAGTGATAATCGTTGAAATCGCCCTAAACTCTAGAGCCAAAACTGAAGAGCCAGTGCTCAAAACAACAGGATATTATAAAAAGGCTGACTGGGAAGCCATCAGGGAACTAATCAGAGATGCCCCATGGAGAAATATTTTTTCTCTCCCTGCTGAACAGTGTGCAAACGAGACCACTGACTGGTTCAAAACTGCAATCGAAGCGCATGTTCCCATGCGGAAATTTTATAGTAAGCCCCACTCTCCCCAATGGTTTACATCGACTTGCGCAACTGCCATTACTCAAAAGCAGCATGCATACCATAGGTTTAACCGACATAAGTCCAATTCAAACAGACTGAAGTATATAGAAGCTAGAAATAATGTTAAGAAAGAAATAGCGACAGCTAAGAGAGAATTTACGGAAACCACTAAAAAGCGCATCGAAGCACAAATCTACAACGGTGTAGTAAATAATGGGCAATCAACAATTCCTGTACTAACCAACAATCACGAGGTTGTCTCCTCAGCAACCGACAAGGCTAACATGCTTGCCAGTCAGTTTGCCTCAAACTCCACACTGGACCCTTCCAACCACCCCCTACCTGACTTTCCTATGCGGACAGACGCCACGCTAGACGATCTGAAAACCACCCCTGCTCAGGATTATGCTATCATAAAAACCCTTGACACTTCAAAAGCATGTGGACCCGATCTTATCCCAGCTGTACTATTAAAAAAGTGCTCAGCCGAAGTAGGTCCAGTTCTCTCCAAACTCTACAACAAATGCGTTAATGAAGCTTGGTTTCCGGGCTGTTGGAAAACTGCTTCTGTTGTACCAGTATTCAAGAATTCTGACGAAAGGACTGACCCATCAAATTATCGCCCCCATTAACCTCCTCCCACTTTTTGCCAAAATATTTGAGACCTTAATTAACCATGCTCTAGTCCATCACCTTACAGATGCTAAACTTCTGACTGACAAACAATATGGATTTAGACAAGCCCGTTCCATAGCAGACATCCTAACTGTGATCTCTGAACCTATATACCATTCACTGGATAAAGCGGGGGAGGGCAGAGCGGTAGCTCTAGATATATCTAAGGCTTTTGACAGGGTATAGCATGAGGGTCTCCTCAGGAAAATTAGATCATACGGTATCACTGGTAGAATACTTAACATAATTAAATCCTTCTTAAATAAGAGAAAAATCCAGGTAGTCCTCGACGGTCGCACATCTAAACAATATGATATAAATGCGGGAGTACCTCAGGGATCTATCCTTGGACCTCTATTGTTCCTGATATTCATAAATGACCTCCCCGACAAAATTGCCTCTGAGATGGGTATATATGCTGATGACACTACACTCTATGGCAGGCACGACAGGAAGACGAATGAACACATTTCTAAAGAAATGGTAGAAACACTAGAGGAAGACCTTCAATCCGTGGTGGAATGGGGACAAAAGTGGTTGGTCGCGTTCAATGCTGCCAAGACTAAACTAGTTTCATTCAATAATTACAAGAAACCCTCTCTACCACCTATAGCAATGGAGTACGACTCTCTATCTGAGAGTACATCTTTCAAACTCCTTGGCCTAACGTTCACAGGAAACATGAGTTGGAACAATTACATTGGAGGCATTGCCAGGGCCGCTGCAAGAAAGGTGGGCTCTCTCTACCGTGCTAGAAAACTACTAACACCTGAAAGTATCCTGTACCTCTATAAGGCCACCATTCGCCCATGTATGGAGTATTGCTGTCACATCTGGGCTGGTGCATCTGCTACTAGTCTCTCGCTCCTTGACAAGGTTCAAAAGAGAGTCACAAACCTGATAGGCCCTGAACTGGCATCTAAGCTTCAGCCTCTGTCCCATCGACGAAATGTTGCATCCCTCTGCCTTTTCTACAAGTATTTTAGTGGTGAATGCTCTGACGAACTGCAATCACTTGTGCCCCCACGACGTGAGCACCCTCGACAAACCCGACAGGCTGCTAAATCCCACCCCCACACTGTAGAGATCCCTAGATGTAAAAGATCTTTTTACTCCAATAGTTTCTTCCCTAGAACCGCTAGACTCTGGAATTCCATTCCAGGTCCCTGCTTCCCCAACAGTACTGACGTGCAGAAGTTCAAGTGTAACGTGAACCGACATCTTGCTGGCCAAATCCCTACATAGTACCCCAGTAGTTGTTGCCCTGATAGTAGCCCCCTACACCAAAGTGGCAATTTGCCTTGTTTGGGGTGAAATGTAATAAAAAAAAAAAAAAAAAAAAAAAGTACTGATTATCTATGTAATTCCATTTCTATTCACCTCTCTTCGAATTTTTTTCAATGGTAGTGAATCCGATTTTTTTTTTTTTTTTTTTTTTTTTTTTTTTTTTTTACAGTGATCACCACTTATCAAGGCCCGGAAGCCATTCAGGGATAAGGGTTATTGCAAGTACATTACGTTAGTGTGGAGATTTGATGAAGTGCTTAATTAAGGGGGCGGTTCATTAGGAATTTGTTAACATTGGACTTGGTAATTGTTAAAAAAAAACTGAGTTAAAACCTATCATAAAGTAAATAATTATGATTCAACTAACATGAAACTTTCTCTTCTGACAAGTTACGTAACATTTTGAACCGCACAAAAAACAATCCAATATAATCAGATGACATTTAATATAGAAATCGAAACCTTCACTATTCTTGATCTTATCAACTATCGTTAGCTTTTTAGAGGCTACATGTACTGTGAAATGTTTTAATCTCCAGATTAAATAGTTCTCGTATGATACAGTAAATATAGGAATGTATATTATGTAACTTTGTGTGAGGATTCCTCTTAAATGATTAATTTGGTCCATGAAGCTGAGAACAAAAACCATAAAAAGAAATGAGACCGAAAGATGGGACCATCTGTTGTGGGTGCTATCTTAACCACTCACTATTGTGACAGGTGGTTCCTATTCACATTCAAACCTTATATGGGGTCAAAATTCATTAGTTTTTCACTTAGCAATCCACATGAAAAAAAAAGTTTGTATTGCTTAAACTATCAATAATGGCAGAGATAGAAATATCTTGATAATTTAAGAATCTTTTTAAAAATTGTTTACATTTGATGAAAAAATAAAGTTATGGCTATTTTTGTACCTTGCATGTTTGAATATTTTTTTTTCTGGTTTTGAATTAAATGCATTTCATCAGGCATTTTTTTGTACACTATTTTCTCTGTAAAAAATGTTATGAAATTTGTTATAAGTGCATTCTTATGCAAAGATTTAGAATATGCCACTGAAAATATCTAAAATTCAAAGATTTTTAAGAAATCGGCAAAAAATACACATAAATTGCAATATCTTAAATACTATTTATCCATTAGATAAAACGTTATGGAACTTAGTTGAATTTTTATGCATTTTATGTACGGCATCAGAAACTTAGACAAAGAATGTCTTGAAATGAATACATTGCAAGATTATTAGGTATTATTAAAGAAAACAAAAACATTTGAACTTTTTTTATATAATTATGTTTGAACACCTAGAAAAACTTGGCAGCAAAAAAATATCAAAAAAAATTTTTTAATTTAGAGTAAGAGATAGATTTGCATATAAATTTAATGCAAACTAGTAACCCATTTCCTATCCAGTCTCGCATTTTAGAGCAGTTGACTAATTTTTTTACAAGGGATAAATCGATCCATGGGAGACGATTATGTAGTTTTTGTTGGGGGTGGGGGTGGGGGGGAGAGACTTTCCACTCTGACTGAAGATTAAGGATTTTTTTAGTAAGGGTCTTGCCACTTATACCTAGAGTTAAGGTAGCATTAAAGGAGTCTTTATATCCTTCTGTTATTGTTAAGAGATAGGATAAAGGGGAAGGTGTTTTTAGGAAGTAAGTTTGTAATTCAAACTTAAGGTGATTATATTTTTCTACCAACGTTTTTAGCATTAAAAAATTCTTAAGGAATTTTAAAGGTCAACTGTTCTAAAAGGCAAGATTGGCTTGCAAATTAAGCATCATTTTATATTTATTTGCAAAATTGATCCTGTCTTATTTCAAAACTTTAACTTTTCTTTTGGAAAATGGGAGGGGTAACTTTTTAGGATATTCAAATTTAATTGTCTAAAGTACTTTTTAAAATTGTTGGTTAGAAAGTACTTGGAATCAAAATTTGAAAGTTCAGCGTTTAAATTCTTGATTTTTTTTTTTTTTTTTTTTAAGAACTTTTTTATGAAAGAATTTTAAATTGTATTAACATTGGAATTTATCCGAAAAATACTCAAATGGCAATCAATTTTTGTTTTATGTTCAAAATAAAATAGTCTGTAAAATTAGTTTGTAAAAATCAATCTTAATATCTGCTACCCTTGCTTTTTAATACTATTATTGCTGATAATACTGTCAGGTAAATAGTCAAATTGTTAACTTGGATTGAAACAGAAACAATATCTTTTCAGATAGAGCTATTAAAAATTGTTACCATAGAAAAGATAAAGCATAAATTATAATTTTAATGCATAAAAAGAGTAAAAGGATTGATTTGTCATTTGGGTTACAAAAAGTCTTTTGAAAATGTTAAGTATTAATTGTGTTGAATGATTCTTTTTGACAGCAAAAAAGGAATTCAAATTGATTTTTTTTACACTTAGTAAAATTAAGGCCTTCATTTTTACTAATTCTTTCTCAAATTTCATGACCAAATTCCCTCTAGAGGAGTGGTAACAAACTTAAAAAGAACCTTCGAAAATTGGAAAAAATTTTCCACACTTATATTTGAAAAGCTTTAAGCAAATAATCTTACAGATTATTATTTATTGATTTGTCAAAGTTTATTTCCAAACAAAATGGTGGAAGTCTTGAAATGTGTTTTTTAAATATAGCTATTTTGGTAGAACCACATTGAAATTTGTACTGCTCAAGGATTTTTTAGCAGGTGGATATTACTACCTTTTCCATCTTCACTATTACGGTTGATTGCATTGCAACAACAAAAAAATTTGAAAGCATGAGAGAAGTTTCATAGATGCTACTGAACTAAGAAAACCAAATCGTAATCTTCTTGCATACGGTTTATCAAATTTTATTTGCAATTTCTAAAGATGACGTCATTGGCATCATTATATTTGGTTTAACGTCTATCTTTACATGCTGCCATCTGTTGGACAGCTTTAAAAAATGCAAAAATGGTTTAAAAAAAATAAATAGAAGTTAATTGTTGGTATAGATTGCATCATACTCTCCAAGAAATTCTATCAAAAACCCAACAGTCAGCTGTGCTTCACGCCAGTGTGCCACTGCCATCACATATTGTTTCCATTGCTTTCAATAAAATAGATGTTCTTAAACTAAGTCTGCTTTTAGGACTGCCAACAATCACTGCAAAAGAGTAGCTGAGCAGTGGCTTGATTCCCCACAAGTTTTGGCGAATGACAAAGTCCCAAACAGAGGCGTGTCCTTCATCCCAACCATTATCAATGGACCTGAGGTAATTTGGTCAGCATCCGACAAAGCCAAACTCTTTGCCAAGGACTTTGCAGCAAATTCTGTCCTTTGTAATCAGAGCTGCCTATCTGTGACTGAAAACATACTATGTGACATACAAATATTTGTGCATGATGTTGCCAAATTTATCGCTGGTGTTACCAAATCAGGCTGTCTATTGGCTTCCTGAGATGAAAGGCACCTACATCGATTTTCTGTTTTTGTTTTCTATTCTCTTTTGTAAAACATATGTTCTGCAAAAACAAAAGCAACAACCCCCTTTCCCTCTCCTTTCCTTTTCCTTCTTCCCTACTTCCCAACCTCGTCGGCCCCCCTCTTTCTCCCTCCTTTTTTTTGCCCTGTTGGTAGGGCACTAGAATAAGCAGACTTCTCCCCCTGCAGAGGGTAAAAATCCCTCAATGAGGCAACCAATTAGCCGTGGATTGCTCTCTGTAATGCCATAGGACGTGATCCTGGTGATTGAGCTAACCTAGACCTGGGTGCATAAAAGTCTAGGCACTGCAAAACATTACTTCGGCCAGACAGGCGGTCGGAGAGACCCGATCTGACTAATCGGCCAGTCACGCCAAGTTCTAGCACTTACACCCAAAGTACCAACTACCACAACAAAGAACGAAACTGAAAGGTATGCCCATCTTTTTTTTTTTTTTTTATTTCTTCCTCCACTACAAAAAATAGGCTAACCAAGTAAGTGCTAGAAGGCGGTGGCAAGAGTCAATCAATTGGAAAGACCAGAACTCAACACTCCATCTGAACAAATGTATTTTTGAGGACATATTGAACAGAAAATATAGTGCTTGAGAACTCCTTACCAAGAGTATATCCTCCACGTAGCCCCGACATGATCAAGGCGAATGGGTTTCCCCCTTACTATACCCCAATTTTGGACTCCGAAGTGGGTAGGGAGCGTGGTTGATGAAAAATAAATCCCAAAATCCATGGCTGATGAAAACAAAAGCATCCCCCTCAAAACCCTTAAAAGAAACCATTCCTCTGACTCTGACCTCTCAAGCTCAGATGAAGAACAAAAATTCAAAACTAGAAAAACCGTTCCAACTATAGATGAAGAAAACTTCCCACGATTCTTGGTTATTGAATTAATCGAAAATAAAAAAAAATTGGAAATTTATCAACTTTTCTAATAGAAAAGACATTATCCATAAAAAGTAAACCAAAAATGATAAAAAAAAACGAAAGATGGAAATCTACTAGTTGAGATAACCAATCTTAGAGATGCTCAATCTCTACTCAAAATGAAGAACTTCCATGAGTACAAGTGCAAAGTCTTTCCCCATAAAACACTAAACACTTCGAAAGGAGTAATTCGAAGTTATGAACTATCGCTGGCAACTGAAGAAGAAATAAAAACCAAATTAGAAAAACAAAGAGTAATCAACCACATCCGCATAAACATAAAAAGAAACAATAAAATAATAAACACCAACACATACATATTAACGTTTAACAAACCAACAATACCTAAGGACATAAAAATTGGCTACTTAAATGTAAAAGTAGACCAATATATCCCAGCTCCATTAAGATGTTTCCATTGCCAAAAATATGGACATCATAAAGAAGCCTGTACAGGAATAAAAATATGGAAAATGCGTTAGCAAAGAGCCTGGCCATACTGAAGAAAAATGCATAAATGAGATGAAATGCGCTAACTGCAAAGAAGATCACCCGGTCTTCTCTAAAATATGCAAAACATATAAAAAAGAGAAATTATAGAAGTAAAGTACAAAAAAAACACAACCTTACCAGAAGCCAGAAAAATAGTTGAGACGTACATGAAAGACAACACATATGCTGAGACAACAAAAAAGACAACTAAACCATACCAACATAATGAAATACATGATCAATATAGGGAGCTGATAAACAAAATAATTACATTAAATATTAAGGAATGGCCAGAATTTCAAAATAGCCTAAAAGAAAAATACTCAAATCTGGGAAACAAAATAGAAATAATAAATCCAAACAAAGAAAGTAATATTCCATCCACAACAGAACCATTTAAAAAAAATTATCACAGAAACCAAGAAAACAACCACCAGAAATTAATAAAAACATAAGCAATTATAAAACAGCAAATAAAGAACGTTCCAGAAAAGAAGAAAACCAAACAATAGACACTCAAAATAGATTCCAAATTCTAGAAAAAATGGAAACCGAAAACACCCTAGATAAAAAATAGAAACCAAACACAAGTAATCAAGAGGGAAAAAATGAACAAGAAGCCAAAACAGCAACATCTCAAGCAAGATCCAGATCGACGTCCAGATCCAAACAAAAAAAAGAATAAACCCAGCAAAACACTTCACGAAAGACACAAACTCCAACAAAAGATAAACCCTCTACTTTTAAAGAGATGGAAATAGAGGAAAACTAAACATCCTCATGGATAGAAATAAAACACAACAAATTATCCAATGGAATTGTCGTGGAATAAGATCTAACTATAATGAGCTTCTTATACTTATCTCACTCTTCAACCCAGCCATTGTTTGCTTACAAGAAACCTTCCTACAAAACCATTTCAAAACACCAAACTATGAACAATACAACTATTTTCATAACACAGGCCTTTGTGCTAATGTAGACACCTCAATTCTTGTAAGAAATAACATACCTTGAAGCAATTTCTCTGTCAAAACAAATCTCCAAGCAATTACAACTCAAGTCACATTACACAAAACAATCACAATCTGCTCAATATACCTCCCTCTTCATGAACCAATAAATGAAAATGAACTAGAAAATTTAATAAAACAACTACCTTTACCATTCATTCTCCTAGGAGACTTTAACTGCCACAGTATGTTATGGGGATGTAAAGTCACAAACTCAAAAGGAAACAAAATTGAACAACTAATTAACAAAAATAACTTATGCCTTCTCAATCAAAAATATCCCACATACTTAAATCCAGCAAACGGATCAACTAGTGCCATTGATCTTACCATGTGTGATCCATCAAGCTTCTTGGATTATACATGGAGCACTTACGAAGAACCCTGTGGAAGTGATCACTTCCCTATAATAATCAATTACAGTAACTCCATCCAAAACCATATACCCAGGTGGAACACAATCCAGAATGTAAAACAGCCATTAGACAGAAAGGCAGCCTTAAGAAAATTTAAAAAACAATGAACAACTTAATAGAATACAAACACCAAAGAGCTAAAACTCAAAAAACAATTAAAGAATGCAAAAGATCCTGCTGGCAACAATTTGTCAACAAAATCAACATCACCACTAAACCCAAATGGGAAATGATTAGGAAAATAACTGGAAAATATAATCCGAATCCAATCAAACACCTTCTCACAAATAAACAGAAAATAACTGATAAAAAAAGATATTGCTAACACACTAGCTAAAACCTTTGCCGAAAATTCATCATCAAAACACAATAGACAATTTTAAATACTTAAGAAACATGAAGAAAAGTACCAAATAAACTTTAACTCCAAAAACCAAGAACCTTACAATGAAATCTTCTCACTCAACTAACTAGAAACCGCCATAGAAAAATCCTATAACTCAACTGTAGGACCAGATGAAGTGCACTACAGCTTCCTTAAAGAAATTCCGCCCGAATCATTAAAACTCCTTCTCAAAATTTATAATAAAATATGGGAAACAAAAGATTTCCCAACTTCATGGAAAAATGCAACAATAATACCGATACCCAAATTGGGAAAAGATACATTAAACCCAGAAAACTACAGACCAATAGCACTCACAAACTGCCTATGCAAAAGGTTCGAAAGAATGATTAACTACAGTCTTATATGGTATCTAAATGACAACAAAATAATTTCTAAAATCCAGTGTGGATGCCAAAAAAATCGAGGATGTATAGACCCCATCACTAACCTCGAAAATTACATCAGAGAAGCTTTTATCAATAAGGAACACGTAACATTTGTTTTTTTTTTGATCTTGAGAAAGCATATGAAACCACCTGGAAACATTGTATCATAAAAGATCTCCACAACATCGGACTAAGAGGCAGATTACCTGAATTCATAAAAAACTTCCTAACAGACAGATCTTTCCAAGTTTGCATAGACTCGACTTTATCAGACCCACAAAATCAAGGAGTGCCCCAAGGCAGCATATTATCAACAACTATCTTTAACATAAAAATCAATAACATTATAAAAGAACTCTCTCCTGATATACATAGCTTCTTATATGTAGATGACTGCTCAATCAGCTACAGATCTAAATACACTCACACTATTGAGATAAAACTACAACATAACATAAATAAAATTAATAAATGGGCTACGCAAACTCCACCCTGACCCAACCTTACAGATTGAAGGCGAAAAAAATTCCATTCGTAAACGAACACAAGCACCTTGGAATCATTTTTGACAAAAAACTAAATTTCATTCCACACCTCAATCACATCAAAAACAAATGTAATAAAGCATTACAACTCCTACAAGTCGTCGCCCATACAGATTGGGGAGCTGACAAGAACACACTACTCAAACTATATTGAGCATTAATTAGATCAAAAATATATTATGGTAGCTTCATATATCAATCCACCAGAAAGTCATATCTAAAAACCCTCAACACAATATACCACTCTGGACTAAGACTAGCACTAGGAGCATTTCCAACCTCCCCTGTAGAAAGCCTGTATGCAGAAGCACATGAAACTCATCCAATGCTTAGAAATCAAAACCTTGGTCTAAAATACTACACAAAACTTACAGCCAACCCCACAAACCCAGCACACAATAGCACTTTAAATCCAAACCGTAAACACCTTTTCGACCAAAAAGAAAATGCAATCAAAACCTTTGGACTTAGAATAAAATCGATTTCCAAAGAAGCAAATCTACCCATAACCAAAATTCATGAAACTGTCCTACTCAAAACCCCTCTCTGGAAAATCGTATCCCCTAAAATCGACCTAAGTTTAAGTAAATATGAAAAGAAACATACTCATCCAATAACTTATGATAATCTCGATAAAATCAAAGGAAAGTATCCAGATCACACACACATAACCTGAAGTCCTATCTAACTAATATTCCTGGTGAACCAAGTGCAAAAGAGATTCAGACAATTGCACTTAAGGGAACAGCGAGGATACTAAAAAGAGCTCTCGGTTGGTTTCAATGAAAAAGCGGGGCAATGTTGGCAGCTGGTTTGGCTGCCCCATACCCGGCATTACAATCTTCAAAGGAAGAAAAATAAAAAAAAAATAAAAAAATGAAAAAAAAAAATGGGTCTAAACAAAATAACGCAACAGCCAGTGCAGCAATACTCAATAAATCAATCAAAAAACAATCAAACCTCCCAAAAGAAACCTCAATCTTCAGTGCTGAAATACATGCTCTAATCCTAGCTCTCAAACTCACCTCCAATAACAAAAAAAACAAACAAATTTATAATCCTTTCAGACTCCCAATCTACTCTAAAAGTGATTAAAAATAAAAAGATGGACAACCACCTAATCGCAAAATTACTCCAAAAATTAACTGAATTAAACAGTAAAAAAGAAATCATTTTCTGCTGGATACAGAGCCATTCCAGTATTAAAGGTAATGAATTAGCAGACTCAGCAGCAAAAAACACCTTAAATCTCCCAATCGATGCAAATTTTAAAATTCCATACATAGATCTAAAAAGACGTATCAACGCATATACAACAGAGAAATGGCAAACCTACTGGAATGAACACCCTAACAACAAACTTCATGATATCATGCCAAAAAAAAAACCCCCAAAAAAACGAGAAAAAAGAAAGCCAACCCATCTGTATACCTTGTCAAACACCACTCACAATCAAACACATATTAATTGAATGTACTGATTTTGTAACAGTAAGAAATCGATTCTACACAGAAAACAATATTAAAGAGTTATTTGATAAAAACAATCCCCACACCATACTCTCATATCTTAAAAAAATTGGCCTTTATAAAACAATTTAAAAAGAACCCTTTATACAACGGTCCTGGATATGAACTAAAATTATATCCGATGGTGAGGCTTGCGGGGTTTGGGGAGTGTGGAGCCACTCTTTAATTGCCATTGCTCCCAGGTCCACTCTGACCTGGAGTGGTAATACCTGTTAGGGTCCCAACTATGGGTTAAATAGAATCTGACTTAAAAAAAAACAAATATACTCCATTAAAAAATCGTTCCTCAAAATAACTAGATTTGGCATTAAATAACCTGAAAAGCGTTGATATGCCATAAAACAAAAAAAAAACAACCAACCAAATTTATCGAAAACCTTGATTCCAGTCAAGCAACTGGCTCTGGCGGCATTCCAATCATATTGCTAAAGCAGCTTTAAGCTAATCTAGTTCTCATACTTACAAAGCTGTTTAAATATTGCCTCGAGGAGAAATGCTTCCAAACACCTTGGAAAACTTTATTAGTTTGTTCCTGTATTTAAAAATTCTGGAGATTGGTCATCTGCCTCTCAGTACAGACCAATCAGTCTTCTGTATATCACGAGTAAGTTGCTGGAATCTGTTAGAAGTGGTCAACCACTTCAGTAAAAATAACCTACTTGGAGACATATGATATGGTTTCTGTTTTGCTAGATCTGCAGCTGATGTACTAACTGTAATATCACACAGGATTAGTGAATCTCTTGATGAGGGCTTTGTCGAGCAATTGCTCTTGGCATGTCAAAGGCTTTTGATAAGGTATAGCATAAAGCTCTTCAAGATTTCCAGCTACAAAATAGCTGAAAATGTCCTCAATTATTAAATACTTTCTCTCTGATTTAGAAGAGTAGTCGTCGATGGGCAAAAATCGGCTCATAATATCAATGCTATTGTCCCTCTGGTTCTATCCTGGCCCAAATCTCTTCCTGACCTTCATCAATGATCTCTCAAATCACAGTCTTAGATCATTTGTAGACGTTTTTGGAGACAAAACTACCATATGCGCTTCAATCTTGCCCCCCCCCCCGGCTAAACTTCCACAAAAAACCCACTCGTCTACCTACAACCACTATCAACAATTTCTCCTCTCTATCTGTGCTTAAATCTAAATGCAAATTCCATGAACAAAGCTTCTTTCCTATAACTGGCCACTTGTGGAACTTTCCAGCTCACTACAATATGGTAGTCATCAAGTCTAATGTAAACAAGTTCTTGTTGAGCCATTCCCTTAAACAATAAAATTATACCAGATTTCCACCACTAATGGTTATTACACTGTTGTCCTTGTGATCAATCTACTCTCATTAATCCCTATCCTCAAGTGGCCTTTGGGCCTTGATAAGTGGTCAAACCCACTTTTAGATCTAATCTTCATAGATAACCTCCTTGCTAAAATTGTTTGTCATCTGCAAATATAACTATCACATTGTCGACATGGCAAAACGAATGCGCATATATTTTCAAAGCAATGGCTAAATCCTTAGAAAATGACCTCCAGTTTGTAGCAGCACGGGTGCACAAACCTTTTTAGCTAATGATTGCCATCCACTACCTGAGAGTTGAACATTCAAACTTTCTTGCCTTACATTCACAGACAACATAAATTGGAATAAACACATAGAAGATACTGCCAAGTTTGCTGCAAAGAAGGTTGGCTCCCTCTACTAAGCTAGAAAACTTCACTCACCTGACAGTATCTTGTATATCTCTGCAAATCTACCATTCACCCAAGCATGAAGTATTGCTGCCACATCTTAGCTTATGTACTTGCCATTCATCTCTCGCTCCCTGACAGTGTCCCAAAAAGTCTCTAATCTTATGTCCCATACAGTCTACCAAGCTTTAGCCCCTGTCCATCCCTGCAATGTTGCATTGCTGTGCTTGTTTTACAAGTACTTCAGCAGGAATGAGTTTCCTGGCCTTGTGTCCTTTCAATGTAAATACCTCTGAACAACTTGCAATCGGCAAATCTCCCCCTCCATTCACTGTTAAGATTTATGGGTGCTTGAAGGCTTTCTATTCTAATAGCTTTTCTTTAAACTGCTCCCCTTGGAATTCCTTCCCCCTCATTTCCCTAATTGTACTAACATGCATAAATTTCAAAAACAAACCTCTTGCAAGTATGATGCCCTTATAAATTATGACCTTAAAATAATGACAAAAAAGAAATAAAATTTGGCACAGTCCCGTTGTTGTTGCAGTCTAAAAAATGATGCGCCCTGCACCTGACGGACATTTTTTCTCTCATTTCTCTGTTCTCTCGTCATCTCAAAAATGGTTGCAATTTATCAATTCCCTTTCAACATGAATGCCTTTCTCGTTTCCCAGTCAACATAATTCACCTCTTAGTCTCTTGCTATCGTGTCTATGCAAAATGTTTGATGACTTTTCACCTTGAGATTTCATTCATGAACAATGATATACATATCATGTTGACAAGTTTTTTTAATTTTTTAAATTCAGATGAACATATCTTGGCTAAAACAAAAATTTATTGATTGAAATAAGCACCATCAAAATCCACATGTATTTATGCCAGTGACGTAAAAATCTTGTGTCCTGGTGGTGATGAAATTGCTGAAGGCGTTTTTGATATCCCTTACTTTTATATCACTTAGATTTTTGATATTGCTTAGGTTTTTGAAACATTTCTCATACAGAAAGTTGTCAAGATGCTTAAAAAAGTGGTAGTCAGTAGGTGAGAGATTTGGAGAGTATGGTGGATGAGGCAGTTTTGTAGCCCAATTTGTTGAACTTCTGCAGGGTCGGTTTAGCAATGTACGGTCGTGGTGGAGAATTTGTCCTTTTCTGTTGACTAATGCTGGGTGTTGTCGAAGTTTCTGATGCATTTCATCCATTTGTTGACAGTACTTTTCAGTCATAAAAGTTTTCCCTGCATTAAAAAAACTAATGGCTGAGACCGGTTGCAGACTACCAACCAGTCAGCATGGCCTTATTTTGGTGCAACTCTGGCTTTGGAAAGTGTTGTGGAGCTTTGTTAGTGTGTAACCACTGAGTTAAGCATTGGCAGTTATCATAAAGAAGCCACGTTTTATCACAAGTCGCACCCCAGTTGAGAAACTGGTTGTTCGTGTGTAAAAGAAGAGATGACACTTCATAATGTTTCTTTTTGTAGTTGTTCCATTTGTGAGGCACCCATTTATCAAGTCTTTTTTTTTTTCTTGTTGAAGCAAGTTCTCGAACAGTTGTGTCTGTATTGGCTTCGACCAAGGCCATTAATTGATCGTTGTCAACATCTGATGGCTGACCACTACACTCACCACCTTCAAGACTCTTGTCATCGCCACAAAATTTCTTAAACCGCCATTATGCTGTTTGTTCAGTAATGGTTACTGGACCAAACACTGTTGATATCGCAAGCTGTTTTAGCAGTTTTTCAGCCTAAGTTGAATTAAAATAAAAACAATTGTGCGAATTTGCTTTTTTTTCCATCTTGTATTGAATGTTCTGATATAATTGAAAACAAATTGTTTTAAAACGATCGTAATTTAAATTAGATACTGAAATATGCTCTTTAAAATGATATAATTTATTTGAGATCTAAATTCCAAAAGAACTTTTCTCAACTGTGTGTTCGTGTATGTATGTATGTGTGTGTGTGTGTATATATATATATATATATATATATATATATATATATATATATGATGATAATGATTGCAACGTCTTGTCAGACGAGTGCCACTCCCTCAGACATTTAAAATCCATGAGCCCAAATGCCTGAGGGAGTATCTATACAAAGATGATGTTACAGAGTCTTAGCTTTGTACGACAGCTACGTCTCTCTCTCGGTTCAAAATGTTGAGATCCAGCAACAAGCAAGAGCAAGATAGCCAGCAACAAATTAAACTGCAGATCAGCTTAATGCGGGTAATGGTCTTCCGCTTTATGGTTTTTTAAATCAGAGATTTGCTTCTCCTAGAAAGGTTGCCTTCACCACGGCTTACGGGAGCCCTCTCCACCCCAATACACATATACACACACAAATATACACGGTGTTAGTTGGCCGTTGACCCAGAAAAAGAGTTCATTCGCCCTTTGGAAGGTCTTGTTTTTAATCCTTCAGGGAGACTAGCCGCCCTCCTCACCAAACAAGTCTGGTGGGGGAACCAGTTTAGTTGCCGGTGACCCAACCATGAGGCAGGTAGTACTGGGTTACATGGTACCAGTAGCACATGACATGACCTGACATACAATATATATATATATATATATATATATATATATATATACACGCGCACACATGCATACATGTTATTCTGTGACATCGCTATCAGCTGTCATCTCAGGGCCTGGTATCTTATCGCAATGCATCTGGGTCTGTCTATGTCCACATGAAATGCATGTTGTCACACCAATTCTTTTGGCGACTAAAGTGAGATGTTTTCGCAAGACCTTCACAATAGCTCTTACATGCTTACATGTCCGTGGCAATGTACCTTGTTTGATTTTGTTTTAGTTTTGTCTTTCCAACTTTATCTGTTTATCACATTTCGCTTTGAAAGAATATCGGCTACATTGCTAAAACATATTCAATGAAAGCTTAACAGGTTTATTCTGTTGCTTTGTCACGCTCAAGTTTCAAATAGATTTTTGTTAAATCGATTGATTGTATGCTTCTTATTGATTGGCTCTTGTTTTGTATTTGAAAGGATCGGAGGTGGGGGTAAGAAAAGCAGAGGAGTCCCCAATAAATATGAACATTGTACGATAACATCCACTTCTCTCGTCTTTTTCACGTCAACGCTTGATATTTTGAAAGCAAAATGTCACACTTGAATGAATGCACTGATGTTTCACTTTTGTTTGACCCCCCCCTTTTTTTTTCTTGTAAAAAAAAAAAAAAAATATAAATAATCTGTCAGACAATGCGTGCAAATGTGGGTTAACAAAAAAGCAACTGCAGGTCATGTCGCCACAGCTTTCATCTTTCATCCACACCTTGAACCACCCCTTAACTAACATCTTTCTCCTGGAATTATTCAACCATAATAAGCATGTTTTTTTTGTTTTTTTTTCATATCTTCGGAGGAGTGTGGTGGTGAGATAGATATGATGATAATGACTGAAGTCATGCAACATGTGATTGGAGGGGGGGGTGTTGTCCTTAAAGGACTTAACATTTTTTCTTTCTTAAATAAAATCTTTTTGTACAAAAAACAAAAAAAAAACAATGATGTGCGTTTGTAAAGTCAAGTTCTGTTTCATGTACTAAATGATGTGAAGTGGTTTGGAATCGAGCAAGTTAGGAAGGACTTGGAGGAGGACGAGCACAAACCAACAAAAGCCCCCCCCCCCTCAATTTAATAGGCTGAGAATTACAAACACAAGAGAAAGTGATTTTGCAGTCTAAAGAATTGGGTTTACTTTTGATATTCATCTAACTCTCGCTTCCCTTATTTTGTCCTTTAGTTCTCTCATTCCATGAGTGATATTTCTGACAAAGAGGGAAGACTTGCTGTTTTGTGGGTCACAATTAATTTCGTCTAACACTTATGATTGACTTTGAAGTTTTTTTTTTTTTTACATCAAGCGACTTTATGCCTTTTCTGGAGCAATTTCCATAAAAAAAAACTTGAACAAATCTGTTTTTAAGATGCGTCCATTTAATCCATGTTTGATAAAATGTTTTCAAACTGAAGTATTACAGAATACTGTTCTGAATTTTTGTGATGAGGATTGAATATTCGTATTATTTGGATTCTGCAAACTATTGTTCTCATTGAGTTTTGTTTTCAATGTTTTGGTTGACGTGCTGTAGTGGATGAAATAAAATGAAGGTTCAATCCTCAGTGCTGGCGACACTAAAAATACAATTGTGAATTACTTAGGACTTCTACTTTGTCATGGCTGATGGAATGAGAGCATGCTACTCCCATGTTTTAAATTAAGGGTTGCATTAAAAATTCTGTATAGATTTCTGAATTCAAAGATTCCCCGAGTTCAACAAGGTACACTTGAAGAAGGTCAGAAGTTACATTGATCGAAACGTTGTGAAAATGACGTGCAAGATAAGAATAGTAGTTTGAAGAATCCAAATAATACACTCTCTCAAAAGTTACTTTGACAAACTGAATAAGTGTCTAATTTAAATGTTCAGACACATAAAATAGAATGTGTTTATGAGTAGGCATCTAAAAAAAAAAGAAAAAAAGTCTTTTACAACGAAGAATAGAAGTTTTTGCACGTCAGTATTTTAAACCCAACCGATAATATCAACCGGTTTTACAAAATGTTTGTATAAATTCGCAAATCTTATAAATAGTTTTAAGTATTCGACTAATCAATTCATGTCATCCCTTTCATGCCAACCTAAGCAAACTTTGAATTGTGTGGGTAAAAAAAGCATCACGATAAAAGCTTACTTTGTTAACCCGCTTGTCACACCTATATTTTATAGTACTTGTGCAGATTTTGAAATGCTTACCTTTGTCTGGAACATGACATCAACTGTCAAACTATACGGTACGAAATAGAAAAAATGGAAATTGAAAAATACAAAACCAAATGACCTACCGTCATTTTGTTTTATTATTCGTTTAATATTTCATGGCAAACAATTTTTTTTTATGCTAGAGTGGGAGGATGGGTTTATCATTTTTTTTCTGTTTTGTATTTCTTACATTTTTTGATAATGTAACAAAAGTTTGAAAAGGTTCAATTTAAAAAAATTTAAAAATGGTTTATGCATCTCCAGCTACATCTGTTAATTATGGAATCTCTTTGCAATGATGCATCTAATGCCACATGTAATGCTTTTTGGCATCTCATTAATTTCTTATTTTGACAAAAAAAAAACTACTTTGGCATCTCATTAATTTCTTATTTTGACAAAAAAAAACTACTTTGGCATCTCATTAATTTCTTATTTTGACAAAAAAAAAACTACTTTGGCATCTCATTAATTTCTTATTTTGACAAAAAAAAAACTACTTTGGCATCTCATTAATTTCTTATTTTGACAAAAAAAAAACTACTTTGGCATCTCATTAATTTCTTATTTTGACAAAAAAAAAACTACTTTGGCATCTCATTAATTTCTTATTTTGACAAAAAAAAAACTACTTTGGCATCTCATTAATTTCTTATTTTGACAAAAAAAAACTACTTTGGCATCTCATTAATTTCTTATTTTGACAAAAAAAAAACTACTTTGGCATCTCATTAATTTCTTATTTTGACAAAAAAAAACTACTTTGGCATCTCATTAATTTCTTATTTTGACAAAAAAAAAAACTGCTTTGGCATCTCATTAATTTCTTATTTTGACAAAAAAAAAACTACTTTGGCATCTCATTAATTTCTTATTTTGACAAAAAAAAAACTACTTTGGCATCTCATTAATTTCTTATTTTGACAAAAAAAAAACTACTTTGGCATCTCATTAATTTCTTATTTTGACAAAAAAAAAACTACTTTGGCATCTCATTAATTTCTTATTTTGACAAAAAAAAAACTACTTTGGCATCTCATTAATTTCTTATTTTGACAAAAAAAAACTACTTTGGCATCTCATTAATTTCTTATTTTGACAAAAAAAAAACTACTTTGGCATGTGTATTCGTTTGTCTAATAAATTCATGTTAGTTTCCATGCTTTCCATCTTTTTTTTTATTTATCCAAAAGTCAAAAGTTGTCAGCTCATTGCTTAGCATCTTACATCGGATTACAAATCCGAGCAGTAGATATGTTTCAGATAAAACTGAGCAAACGCTGGTAGAAAGAAATTGCACAAGTACCCGTTTTATTTTATGTACAAACGAGTCGTTGCTTATCAAAGGCCAAAATTGATTTGAGGATAAAGGTTAATGAATCCTGTGAACAGTAAGTCAACACGATGAGGGTTGCTGATGAGTGTCGAAACTGAGCAGGGTTTGATGACTTAAGAGGATGACTTGATGAGAACTTGGTAACAATCATGTTGTAGTTACTCAGAAAGTTTTTGTTGTGAACGTTTTTACAGGGTTACCACAGGCGAGCACCTACCATGAAAATAACGATAGAGGACGAGATTGCGGAGAAGAAAAGATGTTTCTGCAATTCATCAAAACTCAAGTGGGACAGAGATTGACGAGTTCAATTAACAGTACTTCATGCTGCATAGTTTGAGAGTAGATTTGTAGAAAATGGCCTAAAGTATGAAACTGTTTAAAGCGAAAGAACTTTGTGAGGATTAGAAAGAGCAATGGATCTAATATACAAACTTCAAGAAATTTCAAAGTCAATATTTCTGCAAGAGTAGAGCCTAACCTGGTGGGAATCTCTGGAAGAAAAGGCATGCCTACGCTTGAAAGACATGATGTCAAGACACTTCCTCAAATGTAGCGACAGGACTTCATCTGAGAACCTAATTTTGAAATGGTATTTTTCATGCTAAATGTTGATGTTGTCCCGAGTGTAGTTCTAAATTACCTCGTACACCATTCGACGAAGTGTTTACTTCTACTGGATGCTTTTTTTTTTTTTTTTTTTTTTTTTGTCCATTCTATTTCCCAATTTTATTATTTACTCAAACCCTATCCCCTTGCCCATTTAACAGAAAATGGATGATATTTGGTAATGCAATTCTACTTTTGGAGCTTTGTGGAAGTGTGAAGTGATCTCTTGGTTATCACTATTCTCAAATCTACTCTGACCTGGATTGGTAGTAATTCTCAATTTATGAATTGAATCTTGATTGAAAATGATCTATTTACAAAATATTTGCCCGCAACACAAATTAATCTACATAACATGTACAGTTATGGCATAAAATGACCCAACAGTTTTGGACATGGCCTAAAACTGATCGCCTAACTAATCATTGCTAAACGTTCAGATTGAACAAATGCATCTTAAAAATGTTTTTTGCAAAAGGATTTTTAAAAAGTGCAAGAAGAATAAAATTCCTTTTATTTCTTTAAAAAGATTTTAAAGTTTTTTTTATACTGATGACTTTTTGTTTAATTCAAACATAATTTACATGAATTAAAACGAATATTTTTTTTTTCTTTTTTCATTCCAGCGGCAACTATTACAGTTTCTATCACCGTGCATTATTAAGCAATGCAGCCACAAGTGCGCTACGATTATATCAACGACTCCCAAATTTCCAGCTTAACCGAGTTTACTTTGGCCAATTGATCATGGAAGATAGCTGCCATTATCTGCTCTATTCCCTCATCTTTCTCAATTCTTATCCAATCACAAGTATCCTTTTAAACGGTTTGCTTGCACTTTCCTCTTTATTACACGAGGCTAGTGTTTGTTCGATGTTTGGAAAAATTTATTGAGTGTAAAAAAAAAAAGCATGAAAAAGTTTATATTATGTTATTATGTATTTGGCCAGAAATTTTCTTGCAGATTTGTTGGATTATGCAAGACTTTGTCATTTAGAACTAGCCTAGGTGCCTGGTGTTGCGAAAGTGTTTGGAGGTGTTTTTAAAAAAAATAAAAAAATAAAAAAAAAGTGGTAGTAGGCAAGGAGGCTCGAACCTGTGACACAAAGGTGGAAAAGAAAGTGGAAGAAAATCTGTCATCTTACCCTTACTCCATGATGCGATCGGAAGTGTAAAGCGTTCAAATTTAATGTAGTCAATCAAAAAGATGCCTAGCAGAATTTGTGCTGGATTTAAATGCCATATTCATTGTTAGCAGACCCCCCACTCCCCCAAATAAAAACCCCAACCTGTGCTGAAATAATGTTAGAAAACTTTCAAAAAGTTGATAAGCAATAATAATCCGCAGAAATAGTTGAAAGAAAACGAAAAGGAAAAAAATTGTAAGAGTGGGGTGCCGATTGTTTACATGCACCTTAAATTGTTAAAAAATGAAAATTAAAGTTTTTTAAGAAGCGTAATTGGATTGCAATTTTTGTTTCTTTTTAAATAAAATCTCAACCCTGATTGGATTTAAACAGCTGATAAAAAAAAATTGAAATATGGAAACTTTTTGTTTAGGCGCCAAAATTACAAAACAATACTGTTTAAACAAAACAAAAACGACCACTTGTAGATGTGCGCAAACCTCAAACCTAATGATTATGGGACAACCTTTTAATCCACTGGGTCACAAATCACGGTAAGAATTCTTTTATTTAAACGAATTCAAAGAACAATGGTTGACGCATACACAGTTGTTGAAATCGTTTAGAAAGAGACTAGTTTAGCTGACCCCCCCCGTTCGATATAAAACGCAATTTATATATGAAATAATTGACCATTTTTTCCCCAATTTTTACATGTCTGAGAGATTGATCTTTCTAATGGTACCATGTTCATGCCTGTTTGATATGGATCACACAGACATTTGCCCTTTATATAATAGAACTCATTAAATGTTTAGCATCTAATTTTGTTTAATTATAAAATTATACTAATTTAATTGTAAATGAAAAAAATGATTTTTTTTTTTTTTTTTTTTTTTTTTACAAAGGCATCACCACATTATCAAGGCCCAGAGGCCACTCAAGGATAAGGGTTAAAGAGTGTACAGTAGAAGTTGGTCAATATAGTAATCATTAGTAATGAAAATTTGGTAAATTTAATAACTTATATGGAACAGCTCATCAAGAACTTATTTACTTTAGACTTGAACACAACCATATTGTAGTCAGCCGGAAAGCAGGAAAACGGAAGACAATTCCACAGGCGTGCAGTTCTAAGAAAGAAGCTTTGTTCATGGAATCTACGTTTAGGTTTAGGCACAGATAAAGAGTGGGGGAAATTATTGATAGTGTTTACAGCTAGACGAGTGTTTCTTGTGAAAGTTTGGCGAGGGGGGACCATAGATTGAAGCTCAGTTGAACACTTTCCATGAAAATAACGATACATCAGAGACAAACTCGCAACATCTCTTCTGTGAGATAGAGGTTGCAAGGAGGAGAAAAGGACATCTCCTACGAGGCTACGAAGTCTATTTTGAACTCTATCAAGGCAGGACAAGTCCTTTCTAGCAGCTCCTGCCCAGATGTGGCAACAGTATTCCATCCTTGGATGTACCTGGCTCTTATATAGGTAGAGAATAGCATCAGCAGTGAGATCTACTGGATCGATAGAAAGATCCCACCATTTTTCCAGCGGCCTTGGCAACAGATTTGATATACGTGTTCCATTTAAGATCAGGAGTAATGGTCAAGCCCAGAAGCTTGTCAAAACTTGAGGCCTCCTGAAGACGAGAGCCATTCATTTCAATTGATGACAAATGTGAATTAGAATGTTGATGATGTAAAGAGAGAAGCTTGGTTTTAGATGCATTAAAAGTAACCAGCCACTCCTTTCCCCATTGTACTACGTGCTCAAGATCAGAGGAGAGAGAATTGGAGAGAACTTGATTGAAAGTTTTTTTTTTTAACGAATATTTTGAGTCGGCTTTCCAACAAGAAAGTTTATTTTGATTTCAAGTTTGCCATTGTTGGTTTTGTATTTTAGTGTGTGTCAGCTGATACTACCAGGCATTATTGATAACTAATGTGGATTAAAACTTTTCCGGTATTTATTCAGAGTGCTCGATGCATAGTTTAATAACAATAAAGGAGCATGTTCAGTGGTGAGCCAAATGCAATCACATTTTGCTGTCTCATCTGATCAATTAAGTTCATGGAAATGGGGACAAAATTCCCCACAACTAAACGTGTGGTTTAGAATGATTAAAAATTAAGTCCAAGCAGAACAACAACAAATCCGCTTCCATTCAGACAACACTGAATATTACAATCAAATCCTTACTATGTACGAATTAGAAGAATCTCTCAAAAACATCCATAATTCAACAGCCAGACCAGATGAAATCCCCTATGTCTTCCTAAAAGAATTGCCAATGAAATCAAAAGAATACCTCCTCAAAATTTTCAATGATATCTGGATCAATGAAAAATTCCCCGACACTTGGAGACATGCCATTATAATTCCCATACCTAAACCTTCAAAAGACCCCTCAGATCCAATAAACTACCGTCCCATTGCACTTACTAGTTGCATTTGCAAAACCCTCGAGCGAATGATCAATAGAAGACTATCCTGGTTTCTAGAAAGAAATCACCTAATCTCTGAACACCAAGCAGTCTTCCAAAAGGGCAGAAGCCCTATTGACCATATCATAAATTTGGAAACCTATATTAGAGAAGCTTTCATCCTCAAAGAACATGTGGTAACAGTTTTCTTTGACATAGAAAAAGCTTTTGATACCACTTGGAAGTATGGAATATTAAAAGACCTGAATGAACTAGGTCTAAGAGGCAGAATGCCAACATTTATCAAAAACTATCTGAGTGACAGAACCTTCCAAGTAAGACTCGGAAACATCTTATCAAAGTCTCAAAAACAAGAATTGGGAGTTCCCCAAGGTGGAATTCTTTCAGTTACACTCTTTAATGTGAAAATAAACAATATAGTTAATAGCATAAGCTTCGGAACAAACTATGCCATCTATGTTGACGATCTCATGATTAGTTTTAAGGCCAAACATATGAACACTATTGAACGACACCTACAATTATGCATCAACAAAATTACTAGCTGGGCTACCAAAAATGGCTTCAGTTTTTCTCAAACAAAAACAAAATGTGTTCACTTCTACCAACATAGAAAAATGCATCCTGACCCCGAGCTAAAAATTAACAATAATAGACTAACAGTTACGGATCAATACAAGTATCTTGGAATCACCTTTGACAAAAAACTCACCTTCATACCCCACATTAAATACTTAAGGAAAAAATGCAACCAAAGAATGCAACTTGTGAGAACCATAGCTCATACAAACTGGGGAGCTGATTGCAAAACAATTCTAAAACTCTATCAAACACTGATAAGATCAAAGTTGGACTATGGCTGCTTTATCTACGGTGCAACAAGAAAATCCTACATTAAAGAACTGAACACAATTCACCACCAAGGACTCCGACTAGCACTTGGAGCATTTCCCACTACACCAGTCGAGAGTCTTTATGCAGAAGCGAATGAACCTACACTTGAAATGAGACGGACAAAATTAGCCCTACAATACTATACAAAACTTGCATCTAACACTTCAAGCTCTATATACCAGAGTGTCTCTCACCCCAAACACCAAATCCTATTCCAAAAAAAGGAAAAAGCAATCAAGCCTTATGGTCTCCGTATGAAAGAAATAAAAGACGAAGCCAAAATTAACGTCTCGCAAATCCACAAAGCTTCTACACTCAAACATCCACCCTGGCTTTTCAAAACTGCTGTAAACCCACCCGAACATCCAAAACACTCTCCTATACTATTAGATCTCTCTAAACACCCCAAATCGAACACAATCAAATCCATCTATATGGAAAAAATACATGACATCCTTCATGACTATCCGGACTATGAACACATTTATACTGACTGAGCTAAAACCAAAGAAAAAGTCGGAAGCTCTGCTATTTATCGGCAAAGAAAAATCCAAAAACGCCTACCTGATAGGTCCTCCATCTTTAGTGCTGAAGCCTCAGCAATAAACCTGGCCCTTAATATTATAAGTGCTGATCAAGCAAACAAGTTTATAATATTTTCGGACTCTTTATCAGTTCTAACTTCATTAAAAGAAAAGAACATTTGCAATCCGCTAATAACTAATCTATTAAACAAACTCGATTTTCTTCATACTCAAAAACAAATCATCCTATGCTGGATCCCAAGCCATATTGGCATCCTAGGGAATACAAAAGCTGACCTAGCTGCTAAAGAGTCACTAAACTTGGAAATCTCCAACATAAAAATCCCCTACACTGACTTTAAACCAACCATAAACCTGTATATCAAAACAAAATGGCAACAACAATGGAACACTTATACAAAAAACAAGCTACAAGAAATCAAACCTACACTTGGAGAATAGAATCCCAAATCTAAACTAAACCGGAGAGAAGAAGTGATCATTACAAGATTAAGAACAGGCATACAAATATCACCCACTCATTCCTATTAAAAGGAGAAAATCCACCTGAATGCTTACCTTGCCAAGAAAACTACACCGTTAAACATTTTTTAATTAACTGCATCGACCTAGCTCCCCTACGCCAAAAACACTATGGCATTAACAACATTAAAGATCTCTTTGAAAAAATAAATGAAAAAACAATTCTAAATTACTTGAAAGAGGTAAACCTCTCCTCCAAAGTATAAATCTACCAAAAAAGAAAAAAAAAAAAAAAAAATTTCAACCCAAATCTCTTACAGACCTTCCTCCAATCTTATCTTGACATACTGGAAAATAAAGAACACCTACCTTACTAAGACATCCAAAGAAAAAAAAATGAACTTATTTGGCCTTAAATGACCATGCAGCTGTTGATAGGCCAATAAACTGAACAAACAAACAAACAAACAAAAAAAAATTAAGTTTCTAAAATTTAGAATTTATGGGCCAATTTTTATTGCAAGAACCCAACTTTATATTAAGATCCAGTTTTTAGAACCGCAATTTGTGTATTATGGCATTGTTGATGTTATCGTGTTTCAACAAAATGGTGCGTCATATAAATTACATTCTAGTTTATACAAGAGTACCTGAGTAGATGCTTTCTAGATAAATTGGTTGCGGAGGATTCAAACCGTGGTTTCCACATTCTCCACACTTAACTCGTCTCGATTTCTTTGCGGTTTTATCAAAAAAAAATTTTTTTTATCTAACTGAACTCAAAGAATGCATTCGTCAATTCAAGAAATAACACCGGAAATTTGTTTGGTTTTTAGAATTGTTAAGGATTTGAAACTTGTACAGACACGGACAGTACACACCTAGAATAAATTGTCTTATTTGTTTAATCTTTTTCCTGTGATCTAAATTGTGCTGGAAAAAAATACGATTATAGCGCAAGAAAATTTTATGTATTGTATATTTAAAAATGTTAACATATTTCAAGAAAATATTTTTATAGAAAAATGACTTTTCATCGAAATAGATGATTTTCATCCTAAAAAAATGTCTAAAATTTAACCTTTAAAAACTGAAGAAATCTTAAGAAATTGAAAGTTGAGGAATTTTTCTTTGTTAGTAATGTAATGACTGGATGAAATTTAATGCAAATATGAATTAAATTATGCTGATATTATGTCCCTAGAAAATCATCTAAAAGGAACTAAAACTTAGGGAATTTCTTAATTGATGTAATAATGCTGTTATAAAGTGTTCTGATTTCATAAAAAATCAAGTTTCTGAATTTTCAGTTGCTACCCACTAAAACTAAACGGTTCATATTAGGACCCTTAGGTTTAGCAACTCTGTTCCAAAATTCATGATGATCAGTTAATTAGTTTAGAAATGTGGCATACAAGTATATAAACATACCACACTTTAAGGGAACAGCGAGGATACTAAAAAGAGCTCTCGGTTGGTTTCAATAAAAAAGCGGTGCTATGTTGGCAGCTGGTTTGGCTGCCCCATACCCAGGATTACAATCTTCAAAGGAAGAAAAAAAAAAAAAAAAAAAGAAAAAGATATTTCATCAGCATGGCCATGAAGTAATCATTTAACATTATCATTGAGTTTTTCAATATAATGTTCAGAAGTTTGTCTTTTAAATATTTATTGAAATTTTCTATATAAAAAAATTTATCAAATTTTATTTGATTACACTTTCTTAAAATTTAAATGTTTTATTTTTTATTCATTTGTGTTGTTCTTCCTTAACTTGGTTCCTTTTTCAGTGGTTTTGGCACCTTTGTTTTTGTTTGCTTTGCTTCATGCTTGTGCGTATACAAAAGCAGTTCTGAATGTAAGTTTTTTACTTTTTTATTCATTGAATAAATATTGATATGTTAAAAATTACAAATCTTTTTCATTTTAAGTAAATATTTTCTATAAAAATGTTCTTTACATTCATCAAACGAGTAATTTGAGAATTTAAAGTTGATAACAAAAAATTTAATAAAGACGATATATAATATGGAGATTTTTTTTTTTTTTTTTTTAATTCCTATTTTTCCTTCAGATTTTAGAAAAAGATAGTAACTTTATTTTTCAGATTTTAAACATGAATTCATTACAATTTGTGTTGAATCTAATAACCAAATTAGAAACTCAACAAGTTAATATGCTGCGTTTTATTGCCTGCAATGAAATCTTTTTGATGCCTGGTATCGTCTTGATGATATTTTTGTAAGTATCGAGTTTTTGAAATTTTTGTTTTAATCTGTCCAAATCAATTAAAACTTCTGGTTGTAAGTTCATGTGATGAAAATAGAATCCCCAACATGATTAAAACTAATTTTTATTTACAGAAGACAAATAATTTGTTTGGCTGTGTGTGAGTGTGTGTGTATATATATATATATATATATATATGTGTGTGTGTTAGAAAAGCATTTCATCCAAGGCATGAAAATTGTTAAACAAAATGTTTTTACTATAGGCTTTAAAAATAAAGGTACAAGATTCAATTTGAAATTTATTTATCTTCAAAGTGCACTTTTATAAATTTTACTAAGTAAGGTATGAAAATTTAATTTAAATTGAATCAAAAGATTACCTTGGATTTATTTTATGTAATGCACATTTTGTTGCAATTATTTAAAAATATCTTTCTATCAATTAATGATATAGATATAAAATTTTCAATGATTTTTTTTAAAGTGCAACAAAATGTACATTACATAAAATAAATCCAAGGTAATTTTTTGATTCAATTTAAATTTTTATACCTTACTATTGCATGTACAGTACGTTAGTGTGGAGATTTAATAAAGTGTCTACTAAAGAGGGCGGTTCATCAAGAATTTGTTTACGTTGGACTTGAAGACATCCAGGTTGTAGTCAGGTGGGAAGCAGGCAGACGGACAGTTCCACAGGCATGCAGTTCTAAGAAAGAAGCTTTGTTCATGGAATCTACGTTTTGATTTAGGCACAGATAAAGAGTGGGGAAAATTTTTGACAGTGATTTCAGCTAGACAGGTGTTTTTCGTAAAAGATTGGCGAGGGGGGACCAGAGATTGGAGCTCAAATGAACACCTGCCATGGAAATAACGATAAAACAAAGATAGGCTCGTAACGTCTCTTCTGTGGGAGAGAGGTTGCAGGGAAGAGAAAAGGGCACCCCCCACTAAGCCACGAAGTCTATTTTGTATTCTGTCAAGGCAGGATAGGCTGTTTTTAGCAGCTCCTGCCCAGATATGGCAGGAGTATTCCATCCTTGGATGTACTTGGCTTTTATATAGATAGAGAATTGCATCAGTAGTGAGATATCTTCTGGAGTGGTAGAAGGATCCCACCATCTTTCCAGCGACCTTGGCAACAGACTTGATGTACGTGTTCATTTCAGATCAGGAGTAAAGTTCAAGCCCAGAAGCTTGTAAAAACATGGAGCTTCTCCTAGGTGAGAGCCATCCATTTCAATTAATGCCATATGGGGATCAGAGCATTGATGATGTAAAGATAGGAGCTTGGTTTTAGATGCATTAAAGGTAACCAGCCACGTATTCCCCCACTGAACCATGCGCTCAAGATCAGAGGAGAGAGAATCGGAGAGAACTTTGTCATTTAGGGCCTTTGATGTGTTGCCGTAGATGGTCGTGTCATCAGCATAGATGTCAATGAATGATTTAAGTATGTGTTTTGGGAGATCATTGATGTAGATCAGGAAGAGAGTTGGTCCCAGGATGGATCCCTCTGATTTTTGTCCATCAACCACTACTCATGAGTCTATCAGAGAGAAATGATTTAATGATTGAGAAAACATTTCCAGTTATACCGTAGCATGAAATCTTGTGAAGTAGGCCTTTATGCCATACCTTATCGAAGGCTTTTGATATGTTAAGAGCAATTGCCCTAGAAAGAAGCCTTTGTCAAGAGATTTTCTAATCCTAGCACATCTGCGGTAGATCTTGCAGAACGGAAACCATATTGCATGTCACTAAGAAGGTTATTTCTGCTGAGGTGGTTGACTATTTAATATGGACTCCAGCAACTTACTCATGACACACAGGAGACTTATTGGTCTGTACTGAGAGGGAGATGACTTATCACCTGCATTCTTAAATACAGGGCATACTGATGAGGTTTTCCAGGGTGTTGGAAAGCACTTCTCCTTAAGGCAACGCTTAAATAGTTTTGTAAGTATGGGAGCAAGTTCTGGTTGAAGCTTTTTTAACACTATAATTGGAATGCCGTCAGGGCCAGTTGCTTTACTGGAATCAAGGCTCTTGATTAGCTTGGTGACCTCATGCACAGATATTTGTATGTTACCTAGCTTGTTCTGTGTTATAGGAGGAAATATGGAGAGTTGATGGCCTTCGTCGCATAGGGTAGAATTAGCTGCAAAGTTCTTGGCAAATAGTTTGGCCTTGTATGATACTGATGAGATGACCTCTGGTCCATTGATAATGGTTGGGATAGAACACACACTTCTGTTCAGGACCTATTTGTTATTTGCTAAAACTGGTGGGAACCAAGCCGCTGCTCAGCTACTTTAGATTTAACAAACTAAGCATATAGCTCTCTTGCATTTTTTATTACTCTTTTACAGTGGTTGCTGGCGTTCCTGAAAGCAGCTTTAGTCTCAGTGCATCTCTTATGTTGGTAGCTATGGAAAAAGTGATTTCTGTGCGCGATGGCAGCAGCACATTCTGGGGAGAACCATGGCTGGCTGTTAGGTTTTTGTTGGAATTTTTTAGATGGTATGAATCGGTCTATGCCTACAATTAACCATTCGGTCAGGTCTGATACTATAGAGGACACTTCCTTTTTAAACATGGAGTGCAGAGGTAAATCAGATATGAATGTACGGAAGCTATCCCAGTCAGCCATGGAGTATCGGTATACAGTATGGTGGAGAGGTACGTCTGGGGACTTATTACATTTCATTTTTATCTTAACTGATACGACGGAGTGGTCGGAGGATTCTAGAGGAGAAAGAACGGAACATGAACATAGCTCAGGGGAAGTGGAGAGAAAAAGGTCTAGAAGGCTTGCATACGGACCTGTAGTATCAGGCACACGAGTGAGTTCGCAAGCAATGGCAAAATCATTACAGAACCTCCCATCATCGTCTGTCTTATTTAAGTGGGTCAGCCATTCCACTTCATGGACCTTGAAGTCACCACAGATGTGAATGTTAGCCGAGGGATGTACAGACAGGATGTGGTCTACTTTCTCAGATATGCTCTTAAAGATAGTAAGTCTGCTGTTATGGGGCCGATAGAGGGCAAATATAAATGCAGTGGTGTAAGCAAGTGCAACCCGGAAGCATATATAAGGTAAATTAGGATCTTCTCTAGAGATATCCCTGCCACATGGGAAGCCATCTTTAATGTAGGCACATATTCCATGCCCATGGCGATCGTGAGGGTCAGATTTAGATGTTAAGTTAGAGTATCCGTCAATTATGAACTCATCTAGGGAAGTAGTCGGCCCTATTCCAGTTTCGCTTAGAAAGAACATGTCCGGTTTCATCTCCTGTAATTGGGTTTCAACCTCTGGAAGGTTGGAACGTAGACCTCTGATGTTGGAGACATGGTAGTAGGGGTCTACGTTGGAAGATGGGGTTCTAGGTTATTCTATTATTATTTAAAACATTTTGTGTCCTGCTCTTTTGCGCAAGGACTAATATGCTTGCTTATTATGTAGACATTTTTAATACTTGAGTTTATTTATCATAGATTTAGTTTAGCTTGAGCAGACTAACCTTTATGAAAACTACAGATCTAGGTGGGTGTTAGCTGCAATCTATGTATATAAAGTAGTATTTGTTCGTTTGTTTGTGTACAACTCTCGCTCCATTGGACTGATCATGACCAAACCAGGCATGATGATGGTCCCTCACCTAGGGATGATGTACACCATTTTTCAAGGTCAAGGTCATAGCCTGTGTTATATATACTACAGCCCACACCACTGAACTGATGATGACCAAACCTGACATGATGATGGTCTGCCACCTAGGAATGGTGCACAGTATTTTTCAAGGTCAAATGTCAAAGTCAGAACTTTGCTAGATTATTTTTGAACATGTTTGTACATCATTGTTATTAGGTGATTTGACCTGCAGAGTTGCAAGTTTAGGATACCAAGAGGATAGGTGGGAAATGCCAACCGACGAAGAAAAAAAAAAAAAATTAAAACTTATCCTAACAGAACCATTTTTTCTCAAAGTTTTACATATCACAAAAGAAAATTGTCAGCGTTGAAAGCTCATGCTCATAAAAATGAAAGTTTCTACAATCGAAATATACAAATTGAGTGAGAATTTTGCTAATTTTTTAAATTTTTTTAATGCAATTTCATTTAGTGAAGGTTAAGATTTTCCTATCATTTTTGCTGTCATCAAAACTTGTTCTTGCATGATTTTCACTTGTTTTGAAACCGAGTTGAAAACAAGAAACCTTCAAGAGTTGTTAAGCTTATCAACTCCTGTTTTCAAAAATATGGATCGTAATGATCCGTTTCATAATGCTCTTTGTTTTATCACCTTGGAATTTCCCTTCAGCAATGTTCGTTTTTGGTTTCAATATAATCGATCAAAAACGTCCTATTTCATTTTTCACCTTGTCTACCGAGTTAACAATGTTCGCTGAAATTTCTAACCTGTTGTTCTTTTACCTTGTATATGTGCACTCCAACATGAGAAAAAACTTTTTCTGCTTCCTGTACGAAAAAGAAATCCATTTTTTTTTTCTTTTTTTTTTTTTTTTTTTTTGTGAATAGTGATTGTCATGTTGCATACCCCTCCCTGTATTTGGATTTTACCGAATCGTTCTTTCAAAATCTTTTATTATCCGTCGTCTCAACTACATTTAGATTATTTGCCAATTACGCCCTTTCTTACCTTTATAAAAAAGTTTCCATTTCCTTTTGTTTGGGTTTTATTGTATTTTAATCACTCTCATCTTACGATCTCTTCTGAAACTTCATGATAACCATGTCGGATTTCCATTTTTCTGCATTTCTGTTCTAACACTGATGTTAATTGGTTGCATTGACGGTTCAACTTCGTTATGATTAAAAAGAGGGGGACAGATATGTTTATGAAATTAAAGGAAAATATTTCAATTTCCTGTGCATTACTTGTTTGAAAACTGAGTATTTATCTTTTGATGGTGCAAATTCCTGGTTATTCCATTTTGTTAGTCAACTTCAACAAAAAACAAATTGTACAACTTTTTATCTGTTTAATGTAGGAAGCTAAAAGAATTTTTTGTTAATCATTTTATGCTTAAAAACTCTTTTCAGTTAAATTATACTTTAGAAAATATTTAGAAAAAATATTGTCATTTGGTCACAAATAGCTGATCTGTTTTTGCAAATTTTGTTATTCCTGAATTTCACGCTTATCTCCCTTATATAACTTTTCTCTTTCAGCGCGAAAGCATCACTTTTTCTCTTATTTATTTATTACCGTTTCCTAACGATGAGGTATTCATCTCGAAGAAATCCTTATTGCAGGTAAGATGATTTCTCCATTTTTTTTTTTTTTTTTTTTTTTTTTTTTTTTTTTTTTTTTTTTTTTTTTTCCCAATTTAATAGAAAGGAAAAACACTTCTGATGAGCAAAATTGGATTTGATTTTCATGTGATCTTTTCATGGCCATTTCTGTCTGAATATGAATTTTATGAAATTTCAAACAAAGGTACTTTATGATGTTTTGTATTGGAATGTCTTCGATAAGTATCAATTGAAATAATCTGATGAAAGAAGGAACAGACGATTTTGACCAAAGTTAACACCTTATACAGCTTAACATGACAAATGCCTTTAAGAGCTTTTATTACCACACAAGCTGAAAAGCCTGGCATATAAAATCAGCAGTAGGTTCTTTGATATAATAGGGTGTTCAAATGAATGTTTCTGTTTAAAGCACAATTTCTCTATGAAAAGTGACCTTTTCATTTTGAACTTACATTCAAGCTATTATCACTGCACAAGCAATAAGGCGAAGCATATAAAGTCAACAGTAGATTCTTTGATATGACAGGGGCACGTTCAAAATTTTCTGTTTAGAGCACTACTGAAGCATGATACTTTTGCATTTTAAACTTAATTCAAGTCATATATAAAAGGTTGATAAAATCAACAATAATTTCTCTACAGTGCAATGTAGATTACAATGTATTGTGAACTAAGGCTAGAGGCATGTGAAGCTTCCTCCAGGTGCGTTGTGGTGGGTCCCCAACTAGAACAGGTAATCAGTTTGTTTTGAAAAATGGGTGATTTCACCAATTTCGATGACAATAAAAATTAATGTGAAACATTTTTTGATCATCATTCAATCTTGGGCAAGGTCAGGTCTCCCTGCTAGTGTATTTATAAAATATATCTTTGTTTCAGTATTTACTTCTCTAGTGCTTGCTACACAAATTGAAGTATGCATGGATTTAATGAAATCTGACAATTCCTCTTTAGTCATCAGTGTCAACTCTACCTCTCAATAAATCGCTTTTTATTTCCATCTTCAACTTGTAAGTTTTCTCTATCGTTTACAAAGTTTTGAAGTTTTTTAGTTTTCAGCATGTTGAACAAAAATCTAGTTACAATGGATTTAGCTTTTTTACATTTTTACTGCAAACAAGGCATGTTGCCACTTTGATGTAGGGGGCTTCTAGCAGGGACCTAAGTTGCAGGGGTACTATGTAGGGAGTTTAGCAGCAAGATGACCTTCTGCATGTCAGTACAGTTGGGGAAGCAGGAAATCGGAAGAGAATTCCAAAGTCCTGCAGTTTTGGGGAAGAAGCTTTTAGAGTAAAAGACTTTCTTACATCTAGGGATCTCAACTGTATAGGGGTGGGATTTTGCTGCTTGTCGGGGGTATTTTCGTCGAGGAGGTACAAGGGCTTGTAGTTCGTCAGAGCATCCACCATTAAAATACTTGTAAAACAGGCAGAGGGATGCAACATTTCGTTGGTGGGACAGGGGCTGAAGTTTAGATGACAGTTTGGGACCTATTAGGTTAGTGACTCTCTTTTAGATCCTGTCCAGGAGTGAGGCATAAGTAGCAGATGCACCAGCCCAAATGTGATAGCAGTACTCCATACACGGACGAATGGTGGCTTTGTAGAGGTACAGGACACTTTCAGGCGTAAGTAACTTTCTAGCACGATAGAAAGAGCCCACTTTCTTTGCAGCAGCCTTAGCAATAATCTCTAGGTATCTATTCCAACTTGTGTTTCCTGTGAACGTTAAGCCAAGGAGCTTGAATGAAATGCTCTCAGATAAAGTATCTCTAGCCATAGCTATTACTGATTAGTAAGGTTTCATGTAATTATTAAAAGAAATGAGCTTTGTCTTGGCAGCGTTGAATGTTACCATCCATTTTTGACCCCATTCCACTACAGACTGAAGGTCTTCCTCTAGGGTTTCGGCCATTACCTTAGATATATGCTCATTAGTTTTCCCCACGTGCCTGCTATAGAACATGGTGTCGTCGGCAAATATACCCATTTCCGAGACAATTTTATGTAATTTTAGCTAAGTTCATTTATGAATATCAGAAATAATAAAGGCCCAAGAATCGATCCCTGAGGCACAACCGCATTTATATAAAATTTTTTGGACATATACCCATCGAGGACAACGTTGATTCTTCTCTCATTTAAGGATCTAATTATGCTAAGCATTCGTCTAGTAATACCATAGGATTTTATTTTCATCAGGCCATCGTGCCATACCCTGTCAAAGGCCTTAGATATATCAAGGGCTACTGCCCTCCCCTCCCCTGCCTTATCCAGTCCTTGGTATAAAAGTTCAGAGATTAGTTAAAATATCTGCAGTAGAACGGGCTTGCCTAAATCCAGATTGGTGGTCTGACAGAAGTTTAGCAGCTGTAAGGTGTTGGACAAGAACTTGATTAATTAAGGACTCAAATATTTGGCCGATAATTTAATGGATCAGTTCTTTCGCCAGAGTTTTTTAATAGCACAGCCGGGATGAGGTCAGGTTCACATACTTTTGAGGTGTCTAGGTTTTTTATAATATGTACTTGGGAAGGCGTGATGCACAGGTGAAGTTGGGGACATCGTGATGCACAGGTCAAGTTGGGGGACATCGTGATGCACAGGTCAAGTTGGGGGACATCGTGATGCACAGGTCAAGTTGGGGGACATCGTGATGCACAGGTCAAGTTGGGGGACATCGTGATGCACAGGTCAAGTTGGGGGACATCGTGATGCACAGGTCAAGTTGGGGGACATCGTGATGCACAGGTCAAGTTGGGGGACATCGTGATGCACAGGTCAAGTTGGGGGACATCGTGATGCACAGGTCAAGTTGGGGGACATCGTGATGCACAGGTCAAGTTGGGGGACATCGTGATGCACAGGTCAAGTTGGGGGACATCGTGATGCACAGGTCAAGTTGGGGGACATCGTGATGCACAGGTCAAGTTGGGGGACATCGTGATGCACAGGTCAAGTTGGGGGACATCGTGATGCACAGGTCAAGTTGGGGGACATCGTGATGCACAGGTCAAGTTGGGGGACATCGTGATGCACAGGTCAAGTTGGGGGACATCGTGATGCACAGGTCAAGTTGGGGGACATCGTGATGCACAATTGAAGCTTTACATGCTTCACCACAGCGACTTCTTCCACGAAACATTGCACTATAGATAACGTACTGTTTATTTTATAACTTTTTTTTATATAATAACTTGAGTTAAAATTTAACATGAAAAGGTCAAATATTATGGCACAATTGTGTTTTAAACAGAAACAATCATTTCGAATGCGCCCCTGTCATATCAAAGAACCTACTGTTTTTATATGTCAGGTCTTTTGGCTTGTGTGGTGATATGACTTCTGAAATACACAAATGTTAGGCTGCGTAAGGTATTAACTTTGGTCAAAATCATCTGTTCCTTCTTTCATTGGATTATTTCGATTATTGATATTTATTGAAGACATTCCAATACAAAATATAAAAACACATAAAGTACATTTGTGTGAAATTTCATAAAAAACAGCCCAGCCGTTTTCGAGTCCATAGGGAACGGACTCGCCAACACACAGTTCTTTAATATGCCATAATAATTAATAGTGCACTAAAAATAAAACCATCCAATCGTAAAAGGAATTATTCAAAGATTGAATTAGTGAATCAAAATCACTGTAAATTTTTTTACAATTCCTCAAAAAAAAAAAAGCCTCAAAAGTTTTAAGCCAGAGTGACGTCCCTTGGATTGCAGTTAATGTTTAGTAAAAAAAAAAAAATTCTTTTTAAAACCTTGTAATTTAGAATATTTGGCATATTAACACATGCAAAATGTCAATTTATGATGAAATATCAGGAAAACTTATGGCTATACTTATCAAAAATATTAGTATACACAAAATTATGGACAATTTATCAATATTTAATAAGTCAGCATAGTGTAGAAAATTATCCTTTTTTTTTCCTAATATAAATGAGAAATTTTGTAATTATATTAGAATACATTTTTACTTCTTCATAGACAAGTTTAATCTTTTGTCAATAGTTGAAATCATATTTGTGCAGCAGTGGTTAGTGCTCGGAAAATCAATTGTAAAAGTGACCTTCTGAAGATTGAATGTTCAATTCTAAGTGTGGACGTCCGAAAAATATAATTGCACATTAGGACCTCTATCCAGTCGTGGCTGACGAGATAAGAGAATGCTCCCCACGTGAAGTAAAGGGTTCCATTCAAAGTTCTGTCCAGATTCCGGAGTTTGATGGAAACATTCCAGAGTTCAACAAGATGCACCTGAAGAAGGTCGGAGGTTACATCGACTGAAACATGAAAATAACACTCAAGATAAGAACTGTAGTCTGAAGAATGCAATTCTCATCTAAAAAATTAAGAAACATAATCATTGTATTTGGTTTAATGTTTTTTGCATACTGGCATATGTTGGACGGCTTTTAGAAATTGATTTTCCGACTGATTTATCTTGGGCCAGGTTATTTATTGCTCTTATTTTTTTTCTTTCTTTTAATCCATCCTTGTCATATCCTCCCTCCTCATGTTATCCGTGACTTTTCTATCTACTCTGCTACCTCAACTGTTTGACATCAAATAAACCAAGAACTCACATCCATTCTTGTAATGTGACCAAACTAACGAAATCTCCTTTTTTGTACTCTTCTCTCAATACCATTTAGATTTTATCTTTCTCTGAGCTACTCAACCTGTCTAAATTACACATCCATTGCATCATTCAGGGTATTGTTTTTTTTTTATGTTAAAATTCCTAAGATAAATTTAATTATAAAATTTTTCTAGATAAATGCATGATTTGTAAAAAAAAAAAACAAAAAAAAAATATTTTTCAATTTGCTTTTTGCATTTCCAGATTTCCATTAAAAGTTAGTTATTCCCCTTGAAATTGTATTTTTAATGAAATTGGTTTCATATTCAGAAATTGAAATTAGCTATATCTCATTCAAATGGGATGGGGTTGAATCTTAAGTTTCACTTATGTTTTTATTTTATAAAATTTTTTTCAATACCGTTTTTAAAGGTAACTTTAGTTTTTGCCATATGATTACGTCATTAAATTGATTGACTATCCTGAATGCTTTATTCTTCTGCTCTTCATAATATCTGAAAACATGCCCCGCCCAATTTTTTCTTGCATTGTTTTCTTTTTTTATTTTTATTTGTTTTTATTTATCAATCTTTTATCTTCTTTTTGAAGATCTTTAATTAATTGTAATTGTTTTTATTTTTCCCAGGACTTTGTTCACTGAAATGCGTATGGTTGTGGAAGTTCTCTGCTCCAAACCGCAGTGCCCGAGCTTTATGCGGAACCTTTGCCAAAAGTCCATTGGTGTTATTTCACGCCTTGCCCCACAGGTTTACTCGTAGACAAATCTGACACCAGCCTTCAAGTGTTATAATCACTCAACAACCTTCTTGACCCCCCCCCCTCTGTATTTCCCGTTACTCCACCCCCTCCTCTGTATCTCCCATTATTCCTTCCCCTCCTTCCCTATATTTCCCATACATCCTCCACTTGCTAGCCTGTATTTCCCCACTATTCTTCTTCACCCTCCTCCTTTCAATCAGCTCCTCTGGATAAGGATTTTTCCATTGAAAATTCCAATCGTAATAAACTCTAAAAGTCTTGGTGCATTTTAATAAGAAACTAACTTTTCTTATTTTTCATTCTTACCCGATATTAAGTGTGCCGTGATCTTGTCTCGCTCTGTCTATTAAACTATGGCAAAAAAAAACCGTCGTCTTTTTGCTGTATAAAAAGTTTTTTAATACCAAGACTCTGTTCTGCTGTCGTTTAATACAGACATAAGACACATTTCCACACCAGAGTGTTAACATATAATTAATAAAATTTTGAATAAAAAAAAACTAATATAAATTTTTTTTTTTTTTTTTTTTATACAAATCTTGAATTTAAAAAGTTATGTAGAGTAAAACAGCATGTTATCACGTAATTTTGATGTTATTAAAATTCAACGTTTTTTAAGAGTTTGACGATTGGAATTTCACTATTAATGGAGTGATTGAAAAGGAGCTCTGAAAAATGGTTGATAAACCCGACTCCATTTATCTACTTCCCTTAAGAAGAAAACTAAAATTCCTTCCATTTTTTTGGAGTTGGCTAATTATTTTCTGTGTTTTTATTTAGTTCTTGATTTTTATTATTTTAGTCCAGTATATGTGAATATACATCTTAGATTTCTTCCCTATCGTGTGCAAAGAGTTAAAAAAACAAAAACAAAAAAAACCCCTAAAAAATGCTGAAGGCTGACTGAAAATCCTTAATTTTTTTAATTTTTCCTTCAAATCTCTCGTTTTGAAAGAAGGAAAATGTTTCTATTTATTTTGGAGTGAACGGCTTCAGAATTGAAAGCAAGTTAAAGTGAATAGCAGCAATTCTCTCTCGCTCTTGAGATGTATTCGTCTTTCTGCTTAGTTTGAAAAAAAATGTGAAAGTTTTTGAAGAATGCAAAATGACAAGAAGAATCATTTGAATGACTTCAATAAAGCTTAATGTAGTTTGCTTGAAGCATTGTGTAGTGTGTATATAAATGGAAATTAAAATTTATGAAAGCCAATACAATGCAAAGGTGTAACGGATCGACACAAGCTGACGCAAATAAGACGTGGTGGTGTAATAAGTTATGCAGATTCACCTTTTTTTTTGCCCTTTCTGACCTGAATTATAATGTCGTTTGTGTTTATTTGTTGCACCTCTGAATTGTATTGATTTCACGTAAACTCTAATATTATTTTTGATTGTAAACGGCAAAGAATGGATTCATTAAAATGCATCCAAGCTGTTTATTTAGCAGTGAAAATGCAATTTCAAATTTGATAAAGCCTCTCGTAGACATCCGAAGATGCATCTTTAAAAAAAAAAAAGTATAAAGAAACACATAGGTTACCCCCCCCACCCTTCCCATTATCAATGTCAGTGTCCCATCTCGGTAAAATATACTTTTTGCTAAATATCTGCAACGTTATTACTTGTTTAATCTTTGTGTTTGTTTCTATCCTCCCCAATGTGAAATAGTTTGGATTATTTCTCATTTGTTAATCAAGAGCTTGAAATTATTTAGCAATAAATTCAGTGATAATGCATTCTCGTGCTGCTTTACGAAAATCTAGCCATGAAATAAGCATTTTATTATTTTCTTTTGAAACGTTCAATAGTTTTAGTTGTTCTTCTAATAGAATTTTGCTGCGTTTTGATGTCAAACATTTTCTTGAACAACAAAATGATTTCATGATAACATTTTAACATCTTGGTGCTTACTCGACTCTAATAGAAGTAACCCTCCCAAAATATTTTATTCACGAATGCCCAACAATCTTTTATTTCTGTTCAATGATATGCGGGGAACACTTTGGTGATTACCTTATCAGTTTGAAAGTGCTTTTCTCAATAAGTTTCATACTCAGCAAATATTATAACCAACTCCCTCCTGGATTTTTTTTTATCTGAGGTGGTGGGGGAGTGGAGGCAGTCTCAAAGATAATCTCTATCAAAACAATTTCACGACTATTCTTTAATTGAAGCCAAAATCGAGGTTAAAAGAGGATTTGCACATTTTAAGATGTTATCATTTAAACAGTGATAAAATGAAGAGTGTTGAATATTCATGATTGAAACTTGGTGGGCAAGCCAGGCATAGACATAAGTTTATTTGTATCAAATATGGTGGGATTGCAGAAAGGGTTATAAATTTTCTTAACGGTTTCATAGATGCAATTTTTGTGGTGTTTACCTTGTATCCCAGCACTGATATTTCTCAGCTGATTGCTTTTGATGAACTGAAATGTTGGAAGCAACTACGAAAATCTTATACACTGACTTGTCACGTTTTTGAATCTTTAAGGAACATCTGTGTCTGACTAATTGCCTTGGGTTTCTGAATATCCAACCCAAAACTGGAAATTCTTTTTCTCTTGATCATATTCAGTGTTCTTCTGTTCAAAGAACATTCTGTTGAATTTTGTTTATTTTAATTTTTGCATTTATATTTTTATGCACTCTTAAACGAGCGTCCAACCATGTTTGCATTTGTATGAGACAGCAACGATACAAAATTGTCGCGATTTTTACGTTTTCTTTTTTTTTTTTTTTTTTTTTCTTTGAGAACCAATTTTACAGAAATTGAATTTTTGGAAATGGTTGTTAAAAAAAAAAATGAGGACATTAAAGAAAACTTTTTTATAAATTTCTTTGACAGAATTTTGAAAGTGTCATTGAATTTAAAGAATATGCAAAAAATTAGCTTATAAAACGTGTAAATCTTTCAATTTCCACAAGTGAATAAAAACCTGTAAAAATGATTGAGAGTTAGGTAGAATTCAGAACATGACAGATCAAAACAGCAGGTCTTAGCACAATGCTGTCATATTTGAAATAAAAACTATTTTGTTATCGAAATGCACAAATATTTGAAAAGTTTCTGACTTTTGTAGTTTCCATTATGGAAAATGAATTATAAAATGCTTTTTGGCTGTTTGATTGTGAAGAAGTACACCCTTTAATCAATATTTGACGGGTTCGCCATTAGAGATGCAGTAATATTGTTTGACGTTTCTACAAATAAAAAGAATCACAAGAAAATGCCTCTAATTTTCTTAGGGGTTTCCAAATCTTGTGCAAAGCTTAATGTAATTATTTGGCGACTATTTTTCTAAATAACCGTTCAATATTCGTTATTTTCTCCTTAAAAAAAAAACAAACAAACAAAAAAACCATCATTTGTATATAGTAAAAATAGACGACCAGCGAAGGTTTTCTTTTTCATTCTAAAAAAGGAATTTTCTCTTCATCCTTGTTCATTGGTTTTTGGAAATTTTTTTTTTTCTCTCAAACATTTTTATTTAAAGAACAAAAAAGAATATCATAATTAAAACAAAAAAAAAAAGACATGAACTTTTCATTCAATCTAAAATTTGGACTTTGAAAATGAAATTTCCCCAGACTTTGACAAGTTTTTTTTTGTTTTTTTATTTTAAAATTAAAACTTCAAATAAAATCATTTTAAAAAGAAAAATATTTTGGTTTCAATGGTCTTTATTTTGTGTGTACATCTGCAGAGCCTAATTGATACTGATATGGACTATGAAATCAGCTTTGCTTTGCTCCAATATTGGTAATACCTGGGGAATAAATCGTGACACTTGATAAAACTCATAAGGTTAAGAGTTCATGTTGAGGAGAAAAGTGTAGCAGTTGCAGGAAGACGTGTGAAATGTGAGTTTAGAGATCAAGTACGAAAAATACCCCGAAATATCCGATGTCCAAATATGGAAGTTGAGAAGTGGAAACAAAAGTGAATAATTATCTGTGGAGGGAAGTGAAAAGAGCTAAGGAGGATGAACCATCCAAACTTTCAGACTAAAAAATGGAATGTTTAGCTAAAAAGATGGCAAAGACAAATATGAATTTGTTTGAGAACGTAATCAAAATGATAATAAACGAACAACACACGATGCTTGAAAATGCCATTATGAGAAATTGTTGAATATTGAGGTTTCTTTAAACTGAGAAAGTCTAGAAGCTGCAGAAGCAGTATCTGATCTTATGAGAATTAAGGAACTCGAAGATGGAAGAAGAATATTCTTCTTTCATCTTAGGATTATTGCAGAAATGTGAAACGTTTATTGAGATGATTAATAACTTGAAAAATTATATTAAAGAAGACATTATCTTGAAAAGAGTGAAGTTAAATATAATTGTGAACTGTTGCCCGGTCGTACAATACGCTTAAACATAATACTTTTATGCAGACTGCGTATGTATTATAAAATAAATCTTCTATTGATTATTACATATTACGAGGAATAATTTACCTGGTGGACTAATTCGAAAAAAAAAAAAAAAAAAAAAAAAAAAAAAAATGTTGTTCATCAAATTCTGTCTGTGTTTACAATATCTCATCAGCTGATATTTGGGCTTAACGATCTTAAAAATCTTTCTTCTCTTATAGATAAAGAATTTTTACAGGGGAATATTCTACACTACACTGGCCAAGCTTACACTGATGTAATGTAAAATATTACTCTATAAAAATTTTTTTTTTTATCTATTAGAGAGGAAGACTTTAAGATCAAATTTTTTCGATACTTATCGGATGAATTTCTGTACAAAACGCATCTCGGAACACTGCCAAACATAAATTAGCTTTGTGTGAAGTTTGCAAAAAGATAGCTCAGCCGTTTCGGAACATATGAGGTACGATTCCCCCCAACACAGTGATGTTTATATAATAGTAGAGATGTTGTATATTGAAGGGACATTTTTTGGTTTTAATTAGAAACAAAGTCATTAGGATCGAATATTATATACATTTTTGTTAGATATGATTCCAGGAATGCAGTGAATTATCCATTGTAGTGAGGAATGCAAGTAAGAAATAGCTTATATAACAAAAGAATGCGGTAAAAAGTTGTGTTAAATTTGGTTCGGAGCAGGAATAATGGAACAATGGAATTAAAGAATGTGAATAGAGAAACTCTGGGACTTGTGTCGCCAGGACACATGCTGGAAACATGTATGGGATCCACTTGTTTGGTTCGCATGCTGACGTCACAAAGAAGTATAGAATTAGTATATACACTTAAGTTAGGCTGTAAAATAGGCAGACAGAGATTCTGGGAAAGAGAAGCAGTTAGACTGACACGAGCTAGCTGAAACTCCTTAGAAAGTGAAGAGGCCAGGAAAGCACGACTATGTAACCCCTTATCAGGCATCGGATTCAAATCACCAGCTAATGATGAATAACCGTCTTCTATTTGTTATGTAAGCCTTTTGTCTTCATTCTTCATTCAACCACAAGGTAATGTGTTTTGTCTTCATTGTCTTGTATAAAGAACGTTGTATGAAAGCTTCACTTCCAAAGGTTGATTGTATCCCTCTTTTCGATAATGCATCTCGCTCCTGTTTAAAGAACTTTTGTTAACACTTCTCTTCACATCTATCACTCAACTCCGCTGTCATACGAATTGCTTCCTCTATCACTTCTATTATAAATGTGAACTTCCCAAGTATTGGGTTGTTGTCGTCATCGTTGCTGCGTAGTCAGCCCATGATAGAGAAGAGACGACAAATATATTAAAATGTCTCTTGTGAGTAGAAGAAAACCTAAACTTATGGACAGTCGAGTTTTTTGATTTGCATTTTTATGTTGCTTTGGAGTTTGTGTCATTTAGACATTTCTATTTTGAACGAATTCGCTTTTGGTTGGAAAGTTGATTCTTTTATCTATCGCAAGTTCAAAACATTTTGTTTTAGCTGATTAAAAACCAAATAAACACCTGCTTCCAATTTGTCATGAATCAGCATGAAAGTAGTAAGGCCTAGAAAACTGTCATGGTAATGCTCAAGCTTATCTAACCAAAGAGTGATTTTTTTTTAAAAGTCGGTGGTCACTTTTGCAATAGCACTTTGAAGGTGTGGATCAAAACATCTAATTTATAAAAACCCACTGTCTCTCTGTCTGTCTCCATGTTTTCAAACTCTATCTCTTCCGAAACTAAAAATAGCAGGCGTCAGGGGCCTCAAATGATTGGATCTTTTATGGATCCTTCTTTAATAGGTCTTTAGCCAGTTAAAAAGTTTTAAGAGGTCAAAATTGAAAAAAAAAAAAAAAATCGTTATACATTTTGTACATTAGTTTATTTTTCATCAATTCAAATCCGTGTCACGGTTGTACAGTGGTAAAGTCACCAGCATTAAATTCTACAGCTTTGTTTCAGTTTCGATTCTAGCTGGTAGCAGCCAAATACTTTTGTTTTTTTTACTTTTGAAATCACGACTCTATAATAATATATACGAAATCTGGACAAATTAAAATATATTTAAGGATATTTTATGACCGGGCAAAGTCAGCCCCCCCCCCACTAGTAGAAAATAATACTCAACGATTTGAAATTTAATTAAAAAATGCGAAGGTCTTGAGTTGTAAATATGAACTGCTTTTTAGCTGTATTTACTTGGTATATGGATTTCTTTTTAATGAAATTTACCGTTCGTATATTTGTCCATATAGTCTACATTTATGGGTTTCTTGGCTTTTATATAGTTCGTTGTGATTTCTTTGTTTCTGTGGCTTCTGATAATAATTCCGTTTCTCTGTTGATTTTTCTTTTGTTTGTAGTCACGTTTTTGAGAGCGTCTCTTTGGTCATTTTTATAAATCGTCCATGTTGCTGTTTCTCTTCCCATTTTGTATTTCTCATTTTGCTGTTTCCGGTTCCGCTGCTCTTGTTTTTATAGTGCACATTTGTTCGTTGGGTTTTATATTTTTTGTATCATCCAGTTTTATATCATGATATTTATGTCCTGCTCTGTTCATTCCTGCATTTCATCGGCGTTAATCTACCACAAGGGAGCAATACATTTTTGTGACGGATAGGGCCTTTCTTCATCAAAGTAGTAAAGAAAACTGTCATACGAATGCTCATGTCAGTGCGCAGTCTCATCTGACTGGAGATCCATCCCATCCATCCATAGCCCTTAGCCTATGCCCCTCCGGAGGCGATCTACAACTTTTGTAGATGTTTTTGTAGCGAGGAGTTCTTTTTACAGGGTGAGGGTACTGGCCCCACGCCCAACCTTCCCAGAAGGTACATATAGCGCGTAGCCTTTCCAAATGGTCACCCATCTGGTACTGGCCAGGCTCAACGTTGCTTAACTTCGATGATCTGGCGAGAGCTGGTGTGTCAACGTGATTGTGCCGTACACTGACTGGAGATCACTTTTTCTTTCCCTTCCCCTCTCTTTCTCTCCCTCCTCTCTTTCTTTTCTTGTTCTCGTACTGAAATCTTTTTTTTTTTTTTGTGATTACGAAATAATGCCAACAATCAACTGCACTTCATTTGCTGAAGTGTTGCATTTCTTATATTGAAAGACCATTCGTGTGTTATTAAAGACGTTCGTCTCTTATAACTGAATTGTTGGCTTTTCTAAAAATAAGTTTCAACGAAAACGTTTCTATTGGTTTAGGTGAGTACGTAAGAAAATATTTCGGCAATTTTAATACGAACGAACGAAAGGCACCCAAAGTGTAACTCTTTTCCTTGAAAAAAAGATTGCGGGGAAAAAAAAAAGCGACAAATAAATGAAATGTTGGCCTTTTGTTTTTTCGTTTCGCCAAAAGACCACGCCCCTAAATAGAGACGAAACAGAGACAGGTCTTCATAGTTTAGCAAAAAAGTTTGTTTTTATTTGAAAGACAATTGGACGCTGTATTGGACCAGAGACAAACAGAAAGTCATTTCACGACTTTTTTTTTATCAACAGACGACAATAATAACAAGAAAATAAGAATAAGAAAAACATGTCGCCTTCTTCAATCGAAAAATCGCGACTAAGTAACATTTTCGTTGGGCGCCGCAAGACAGACTGTCGGTTGAGAAATCTGTTTAGAGTTTACACGGCAAAAGAAAATGGCGCCTGTTTTGGCTGCAGCAATTACAATGATCGGAGGGAGAGAGAGAAGAATGATAATGTAAATAAACGGAGATAATAACATCCATATAACTAGAGAAAGAGGCTAACTCAAGTGAAATAGAGACATAGATGTAAAGAGAAAGGGAGATTGAGAGAAATAAAGGTAGAGATAAAGTAAAAGAGAGAGAGAGAGAGAAACATAGGTGTAAAAATTATAAGAGAGAGAGTGTGTTGCTTACGATGGATCGACGCGGCAGAAATGCTCAACAATCGTCAAATAAAAATACTTTCGTGTCAAGTCATTTTTATCTTCAAAATTTCAACGGAAATTCAAATATGGCGGCGACATTTTGTTTGTGGAATTTCGAGGCAAATTTTTACAATTCGCAGGCAAAAGTCGTTCGACTGTTTAAACGAAAAAGCTTTACACAAGCTTCCAATGTTTGAACTTGGAAAACTTTCAAACATGCGCAAGCTGTTTGTCATTTATAAGCAGAGTTATTTCCCTTTTTTTCAGTAAGATCTCTCTGCACATCGATAAGGGGTGCGTCACTGGCCGAACAAATACCGTCGCTGATTATTAGATTGTCCATTGTTCACCCTCTACTAGATCTATAGTGTGATAGAATGCACTTCGATTAACATGATCTCTTCAGAAACCATTATTGTTCTACAATAAAATTTCTGCAGCGGCATAATATTTCGGACAACGTTCTCTCTTTTTCAAAAAATATATTCCTTAAGAATTAAAAAAAAAAAAAAAATAACGCAATCTGGGTCTGAGGACAATTTAAAAGAACGATATGCAATAAAATTGTTTTAAACTTGGAAAAATACCCAGAAACGTATGGAATGCTTCAGACTGCTTTTGGACCATCTTGCATGAATCGAGCATCAGTTTTTGAGTGGCAAGGAAGACAAGGCGTCTGTAAGAGATGATGAGAGGGGTGGGGGGGAGTAAGGAAGTCAGAACACCAGTTGATTGGTGAAATAAAAAAATATGGATAAGAACAGTCGTGTGTCTATAGAGACAATAAGTTAAGAGTTTGATGTCAGTGTGGGAACTGTACACACAATTATTTGCGAGGAACTGAAAATGTGGAAGATTTGCGCGAAGTTTGTCCCAAGGGTGTTCAGAGAAGATCAGAAAGACGTTGTTATGACAACAGGGAGATAGTCGAGCTGGTCAATTCAAATCCCGCAGTTATTCATTCTCTGGTGACTTGCGATGATAACTGGATCTACTGTTATGACCCAGAAATCAAGAGACAGAATTTCCAGTGAAAACATGTTGGTTCTCCCAGACTCAAGAAGACCAGACAGAACAAATCCGCCCAGAAACATGATCTCTTTTTGACAGCACGGGCATGATCTACATGCACTGGGTTCCCACCAATCAACAAGGAATATGTTGTTGAGGTTTTAAGGGAGTTGATGAAGAAACGCCGCCAGAAGAGGCCAACACTCTTCAGATCGGGTCAATGGCATTTCAACCAGGACAATGCACCAGTCCACAACGCCATCCTTTTCACAGACTATTTGGCCAAGATGGACATCAAGACAGTTCATTACCTCCCTATAGTCCAGAACTTGCTTCCTGTGACTTTTGGTTATTGCCTAAGCTCAAAGAAAACCTTTGAAGCTGTTATTATGAAACAACTGAGGAGATGAAAGAGGGTGTGACGAGCGTCATTGACACAAGATGACTTCCATGGGGCGTTCCAGAAGTTGTTGGAACGATCCAATAAATGCATTGCAACCGGAGGAGATTACTTCGAAAGGGGACTAGTGTTTCATATGTGGACTATCAATAAAAGTGCCCCATACGAAAAAAGTCTGGGAACTTATTTAAGACACCTCGTGACTTTTTGTGATTTAGACGCATTTCAGAATTTAATTATTTCATAATAGTTTTATGTTCAGTTTTTACCAAGAAATAGTAAAGTTAAATATGTTTTACAATGACATGACAATACCCGTTAAACATGAACCAAAACGACTAGATGTTAGAAAAACACGAAACTATTACTACAACCGCTACTTAGCAATTCGAAGTAGTAGTAGTAGAAGGTCGACCATAGGTTTATTTCGGCAGCCTCGTAACTCCTGTTTCCTTTATTTTGTCCTTTAATCCTCGCATTCCATGCGTGATATTTCTGACAAAGGGGAAAATTGTTGATTTCTGGGTCGGAATCTATTTCATCTAGCTTATCATTGGCAAGTTTTTAACTTTAAAGTCATATTCTTTTAGCTGCTTACATCAAGAGGCTTCATGCTTGTCCGGAGCGATTTCTATAAAAAAGTAGTAGTAATTTTTTGCAAAATACGCAAAATCAGAATGTAAAGCTATCGTCCTTGTCCATAAAATATCACTTTGAGTTGTTTAGTTGGTGGAATAGATGCCATCACAGACTATGGGATCGTCCGTACAAAGATTTTTAATTTAATTAGATCTATTGCGTAAAAGAACAAACTAATTCTGATACAAACCTCATCGCCAACTCTTCGTAGACTCATTGATGACGATATGTATTGTGCTTCGCCAGTAAATAACACAAAACGGGTTGATATGCCGTAAGAGATGTATCAACAAATATTTATGACTTATATCGTTAATTTTAAATTGAACAGATGGTTCGGAAGAATTACCAAAATATGTCAAATTAAAACGAATAAAACGTAAATTCTTCCAATTTTCAAATTTCGGTAAAAATTGAAAACATTGGACTCAACAAGCAACATTATCAAAATTCGACAACATTATCAAAATTCGGCAACATTATCAAAATTCGACAACATTATGAAAATTCAACAACATTATCGAAATTTGACAACATTATCGAAATTCGACAACATTATCAAAATTTGACAACATTATCAAAATTCAACAACATTATCAAAATTCGACAACATTATCGAAATTTAACAACATTATCGAAATTTAACAACATTATCAAAATTTAACAACATTATCAAAATTTAACAACATTATCAAAATTTGACTACATTATTGAAATTTGACAACATTATCAAAATTTGACAACATTATCGAAATTCGACAACATTATCAAAATTTTAGCGAGAACTTCAAACTGAAGTTTTTTATTAATCAGATTATGAATAATCAAATACCCCTGTGTCTTTAGGTTTGTACGTGTCATTTTTTTACACATTATTTTTTTTTATTTAATTGCAACTCATTATTGAGATGAGTAATTTGTATTATTTATTTATTGCGGACTATTGTGCTCATCTTCTATGGAAGGCAGTAATTGCTGAGAATGCAGTTAGGAGATACGGCGATCCTATCACGTCGCGATTAACCACCTGACGAAGGCCAGAGGAATAATTGGCCGAAACGTCGTGAAACAACAATTAAAAGATGAGGATAATGGTCTGCAAAAAAAAAAAAAAAAAATAATAATAATATACATTTTTTTATTTACAATTTATCAATTATTTATATTTAGAAATCCCCCTTTTTGTTCTTTAGTCCTCACATTTAATGAGCCAGGTTTCTGATAAAAAGGAAAAATTGCTTTTATCTGAGTCGAACTCTTTACATATAACACTTATTTTTGGTTAGTTCTTGACCGTAAAATAATATTTTTAGCTCCTTACATCAAGTGGTTTGATGCCTTGTCTGGAGTGATTTCCATAAAAAAATCAAATATAGAACTGCGTAAAATACCCAAATCCGTTTAAGCAATCAGGATGGAAATCAAGTTCAAGTCCCATTTGATCTATTGCAATTAAATTATGCACTAGTACATTTTCTGGGAAGGTATGAACCCAGAAGCATTCCCAGCTAAATGCAAAATAGTGTCCAACAAATTGTTTTCAATAGTTGTAAATAAAAAAAAAGGGTTGATATGTCGTAAAACTAAACGAACGAAACTAATTCTGTAAAGGACTCATTTCGTACGTCTGTCGCGCTTTAATTATTTTTATTACTAATTACTATCACCACTTATCAAGACCAAAAGCTGTTTGAGGATTAGGATTAATGAGATAGTCGAATGATGAAGAATCTAATGAGAGGATTAATAATGACGAATGGAATAAACAGAATTTGATCACTTTACAAGAATGCTTTATGATAAGTATTTGTTGACATCGGACTTGTAAAGGACCATGCCCAAGCCTGTAGAGGACATTCCCATTGTAACATGTTACATAGGAAGTCCCCAGAAAGAAACTCTATTCATGGAAATGCTGTTTGATTTGAGGTAATCGAAAGAAAAATTTATTTAGAGTTCGAGCTGTAAGACAAGTCCTTGCTATGAATGAAGGGACCAAAGATTGAAGCTCAGTCGAGCACCATCATGAATATAAAGAAAGCACAGAAAAATACTAGCGACTTCTGTGCGAAGGGTTTGTAAAGAAATGAGATCATGTCATTCGATTGGAAAATCGGTTTTGTACCTGGTCAAAGCAGGAAAGATTTATAACGATATCGAACCAGATGCGCCAGTATCGCTCCATTTTAGGCAGCATCCGAAGCAGTCACGAATAAAAGAAAAGATTTATTTTCTCTCGCGAATCAATGCTCCTCCACTCGCTGAGTGATTCGACCACCCACCGACAAATCAGCTGGGAGAGCGAGAGCGCATTGATTTATTTGTTTCTTAAGGAACTTTTTTGCCCCTTTGGAAACCCCAGTTAGCAGAAAGAATCTAGCAAGCAATAGATGCAGACCTCCCCTCTTTCTCTCTCGTTCCTGTTCACTGAACATTCCAGTATTGACGATTTTCACTTGAACGTAACTACTGGCCAACTTGAGACACTTTAAAGGACTGCTGCTTGACGAAAGGACTTTCTACTCTTTTTTCAACCTGAACACAGTCCAACCTTCGACTTTCTATCGCCCAAAATAAACCTTTCGTTGTATTGTTTTACAAGAGAACTTGTACATTCTTTGCTTCACGTTTGATTATCGATTATTTTATTGGAAGTACTAACAAGTATTTCCAATAACATCTAAATCGGATATATTTCACCGTAGAGGTCCATAAATAGCGGAAAGCCTTCTATTTTAATAGTTTCTTCCCTCGGACAGCTAATCTTTGGAATTCTCTTTCTGCTACCCGCTTCCTAAACGTACTGACATGCAGAAGTTTAAATATAACGAGAACCAACATTTTGCTCATCTCCTCTAAACATGCTCCCAAATAGTACTCCCTTACGTCCAAGTGGTGATGTGCCTTGTTTGGGGTGAACGTGATTAAAAAACACCTTAGAGAAATTACATGAAAAGTCAATTACTTTCTGAAGCGATAGAATGATGTAAACATTTTCTCCGAAACCTTGGCAACGGATTTGACGAAATATGCCAAGTTAATAACAAAAAGCAAAAAAAAAAAAAAAACAACAAAAAAAAAAAACAATCCCCCCCCCCGCAAAAAAACAGAAATTACCTAGTTTCACTCGAATCTTTAAAACTGCCGATAAAAACGAAAATAAACAAAATGTCAAAAAAAGTTTGGGTACTTGTTAGATTAGAAAATAATACACCAAAATTACGCAAATTCCTGCAGTATTTTTGTTTTTTTATTTAAAAAGTAGTAAAATTAAATTTTTTCAGTAAAATCTGTCAGCGCCAATTTTTGCCCTTTGCCACTAGTTATCTGCCCCTTAATTAGCTCTTCTTAAAAAGAGAGTTTAAATCTCACGTAGTCATCGCAATAATACCGGTTACAAAGCGATTACCGCTAAAACGTAAAATTTGCATTTCTTTTATAAAAAGTAAAACCAAAAAATACTGGATAAATTCGCGTAAATTTTGGTGTATGATTTTTTTAAGCTAAGAGATAAGTAAACAATAATGTTTAGGTGCAATTATCATTTTTTAATATAGGGTGAAACTGGAGAAGAACCAAAAATATAGCAGCAATGACCCATTTCAAGTTTGAAATTATATTTCTATCACTAAACGCGTAGATTAAACGGACGTATCTTTAGAACATTTGTGTATTGTTTCGATTATTGGGACCATTTTTCTTAACTTGGATGTTATTCTCACAGCGTTTCGGACGATGTAAATTCCAATCTTCTTCAGGGGAGTCTTGTCGAATTCGGGAATTTTATGCTTGTCTTGAGAATTTGTACGAAATTTCCAGCAGAACCCTAATAGATTGTTCTCGTCCCGCCAGTCACGACGAAATGAGAATAAAATATAAATAATTTGTAATTGTATTCTTTTTTCGTAATTATACTGAGGATTGAACCTTCTTCACAAGACTGTCACTTAGTACTTTATACGTTTCGTGACTGGTCAATTTTTTTCTTACCTTCTTACGGATCAGTTATTCTCTAGTTCTCAACCTGTGGTACCGACACCACACACCCGAGAGGTATGAGTGCCGACTGTTTTCCACCCATATTATATCTCAACTCTTATATAAAAGTCACTTAGTATATGTGCGTTCCTTCCCCATAGGTTCTAAAACGGTTGAGACTGTCTTTTTCAAATTTCACACAAAGTTAATTTATATGTCTGGCAGTGTTCTTAGATATGTTTTGTATAGAAATTCATCCGATAAGTATCGAAAATGGAAAAATTCCGATCTTAAAATAGTCTTTATTCTCTTATAGATAAAAAAATAATTTTTACAACAGAATATTTTATGTTACACCGGTGTAACGCAAAATATTCCCCTGTAAATTTTTTTTTTTTAATCTATAAGAGAATAAAGAATATTTTTAAGGCCGTCAAGTCCAAATATCAGCTGACGTGATATTGTACACAATTACAGACGGAATTTGATGAACGACATTATCATTATTATTTTACAAAAATTTCTTTTTTGCGAATTAGTCCACCGGACAAATTATTTCTCGTAATATATGATATTTAATAGAGGATTGATTCTATGATAATACTTACATAATCTGCATAAATTAAATTATCGTGTTTAAGCGTATTGTACGACCAGGCAACGCTGGGCGTGCAGCTAGTTGTATCAATAAGGTTTCAAAGTGAACAGACTTTGCACGAAAGAACAAAAAAAAAAAAAACAAACAAAAACAAAGATAAAATAAAAAAAAGCAAAAAAAAGCGAAGGATATGTTTGCTTTCTTTTCCTGCATGCTTACGCATTATTTTCGCCGATCGAGCATAGGAAAAATATTCTTTTCATTCGTTCAAATCGTCCGTTCGTATTTACTCTCTTGCTGCCAACTAGTTGTGAACCCACGTTAAATATTGTGCCTTCCCTGCCCGTCTCTATTTGCAACGAGCTTGTCACTTATTTGCGATACAAGTTTGCGATAAATTTCCTGTTTACCATCGCGTCTCCCTCTAATGACACCGAGCTGATAAATAGCAAGTGTTTGCCTGGGCGGCCCCGTCGTGCGTTGTCCTCTGTTTGATGTGGGGTTTCCCTTGTTCCGGCTGTCAGACCACACGGGCGGGGACAATCCAATATGTCAGCCGATCAAGACGGCTAACCTTCAGCGATGGATGTCTGCACGCAGCTCACTCCAGTCGCAAGACATTGGCACCATTTAAACAGACAGACACGCACACAAAGAGTGGAACGTCATCATCATCATCATCATTACATGCAGCTGCAGTAGGAACAGCGTCATATTATATATGATGAGCTGTGAAACAGCGAAACAGTACTGTATGTGGATGACTATAATGCTTCCTATCTTGGGTTGAGCATTTTGGGAAGTGATATACAAACTGCCATTAGAGTATTAAGCGACGCTCTTTGTGTAAACAAATCGAGCGGAGGCATTTGGACGATCTCAAAACATCGTTAATTCATTACTCACACAGCAGCAGCCGCATCGCGTAATGGTGAGAAGACTTGACTGTCATTTGGGCGGTCGGGTTACGATCCTGGCTTGAGGCAGTTGCCTGTCTAGCCGCACTGAATAGCTGTGAAATAGCGAAACAGTACTGTATGTGGATGACTGTATGTATGTATGTATATATATATATATATATATATATATATATATATATATATATATATATTATATGCATGCAAAGTTAAAAATATCCAAAAGTAAAAACTCAATAAATAGAGCACGATTTATTTTATTCAATTCAGGTAAACAAGATGACCATAAGTCCAGAAAATAAATCTACTGCTCCAGTCTAAAAAGACTTCATCAGGTGATAAAAACAGCATCTGGTCTTAGGTGAGGCATTATCTTTAATTAAGATAAAGTATCATGCCTCAACTAAGAGCGGAGGCTTTTGTCTCCTGATGAACTCATTTTAAACTGAAACAGTAAATTCATTGTTGCGAATAATGAAAATTTTGTTTACCTAAATTGAATAATATATATATATATATATATAATAAATTATGCAATATTATATAAAATAAAATATAAAAAAAATACATATATATAAATATATAACCAAAGCTTACAACAGAAATAATACAATAAATATATAAGTAAAATAAAATATTTCTGCAGGACTGCCACGCTTTCTCTGCCATCTTGAATCCACTTTTGTCTTCTATTTTGAAAAAGAGAGGTAACTTTCTCTCGAAATTAATCAAAGTTCCACACCACCCACGAACTTTACATACACCGGACATACCAGCAACTTGGTAATAAATAATTATACATTGAAGTGAAGAATGATAGTCAAATAAAGGTTAGACACATCTGTTTGTTTTTCTTTTTTACTTCGTCTTTTCCGGTCTTCCTCCGCATTGTTTTTGGCTTAAAAAATAATATATATGTATATATATATATATATATATATATATATATATATATATATATATATATATAAGAGCAAATAGTTAATAAAGCATGTTAAAAACACTTTGAAAAAGAGTTAAAACATATTTAATCTGAAAGGCAAACACTTAATAAGTGAATAGTCCTTAATCCGCGGAGTTTCGAAGAAATAATTTCCTTCTCATCAGAGGGCAGGAATTAGCAAAATGCGGGATCGGATTTTGCATACAAAAGTATTTGATGAAACTGCAAGTAAGTAAAAGATCTTACTTGATAACAAAAAGTGAAGCAGAGAGAATATGGTGAAGAAAATAGTGATTTCACGTGAATGGACAGACAGGTGAAAGGAAAAGCATACAATGACGGTAAAATCCAAAAATGTAAGTCCAAGAAAGTTAATTTAATTTTCCATTTGCACAAGTAAAATTCAAGGAAATCGCGTTATTGGAAGATGGTCCAAAATAATCTAAGACGCCGAAATCCGTGGAATAATTCATAATTATGTACAAGGAAAATGGGGAAAATTTCCAATAATATTAATAAAAGAAAAATAAGATATGCTTTCTACACGGCTGCCGAGAACAAAGTGTAATTAAAGAAAATCAGTAAAGTAGAAGAGAGAGAGAAAAAAGATTAAAAGGTGATAGAATTAAATGTAAAATAGAAAAGCAAATGTCAAAATGACCCAGACAAAATATGTTAAAGGCACGAAAAATATAGGGGAAAAATAGGTCAACTGAAATGTACAGGTTATTACTTAAGAAAATGTCACTAAGAGTTGTTAAAAGATACTAAATGGAATAAAAAAATAAATAAAAATAAAATATAAAATAAAAAAAATAAATATTTTTTAAGGGGAGAGGATGACCAGTATCTGTCAATTCCGGATAAAGCAAGCAAGTAAGTATATAAGTAAATGTATATAATAGAATATAAGTAAATATACATACAGGATATGAATGTGTGGGTAGATTGATATATTAGATGGATAGGAATATTTAAAGACTAAAACGGAAATTGCAGATAAAAAACCGACAAGCAAAGAAAAAAGAAAGAATTAAAATATAGGATTATTAAGTTATAAAGTATTAAGAAATGCAGAAAAAAACGACAACGTTAAAGAAAAATTATATATCTATCTGAAAGGTTAAAGTAATAACTATGTAATTTCAAAATTACCATAATTAAATTTGGACTTACGTTTACAGAAAGAAGTCAGTTCGTTTTTAGAATTCATTATATTGTTACTTTGAGGGGAAGTAATTATAGTTATAGCTTCGGTTGTGCAGAGGCCACATGGCTTAGAGCCTGGAGTACAAGACTTAACTTTTTTATGATAGTCCATTTGATTAAGAAGGGGGTATTATTAGAGTTAATTTTTTTTAATTAAAGTGGTTAGAGAAGTTCCTTGGTTATTATTAGAATTATGGTTGTTAAAAGAAGAAATGTGGTTTGATATTCTTTTCTTAATGTTGAAGTAGCACCGATATATGTATGTACTTTATTAAAAGCTTGAGGTCTGATATTAATATTAATTTGCTGATTTGTATTAGTTAAATAGTTTGAATTTTGTTCATAGTGTTCAAAAAATGGTGGGGCAATGATTGTATGAGGAGTATTTTGGAGGAGATAATGAGTGTTTTTAGTGTTAGGATGGCTGTTAGGAGGAATATTATTATTATTATTATTATTATTATTATTATTATTGCTAGTTGTATGATTGTAGATGGAGGGGCTACTCGAGTGGTATATTGGATTAGTAACTATATCAGATGGAGGATGGGAAGAAGAATAACTTGAAGACGAAATATTAGTGTCTGTTATGGGAGGATTGTGTAGGAGCTCAGTAATTGTGCATGAATATATAACATCTTTATGGACGCAATCATTATTGAGTGGACAAAGATGTTTGTTATTACAATTACAGTTAGTTTTGGGTTTAATTGGGAAAGGGATTTTTTGGGCTGATTTAATTTTTTTGTTATTAGAAGTTAAGATTCTTTGTGCTAAATTAGGCATTGTTGAATAAGAAATCCGGATTGTGTTTTTATTGAAAATAGAACTATATCTGTGTGGGTATTTGAAGGAGTTTTGTACAATGTTAAAGAATTCCTTAGGTATATTAGTTTTGACATTTACGCTAAATGGAGGATTAAACCAAATATTTTTCTTTCTCCTGATGCGACTGGATGGGTTAGAGGTATTAGGATTAGTATTTTGGTTTGGATTATATATGTAGACTGGTTCATTGTTATTGATTGCGGCAGATATTGTTATTTGAACTGGTTTCTTACGAGTCATATTATGTGTGATTACAGATTTAAGGCGGCCTGCAGGAGAAGAATAATGGTTGTATTTAATCTTTTCATTGTGTCCTGAGTTCCTTTAGGCATTATTGAAGAAAGTATCATTTTGATTAAAAGTTTTTTTTTTATCAGCAGAAAGAGCAGACATTCTTCTAGAGACGGATGGTACTATGGATTTTATAATTGAGTTGGGGTGGTTAGAAGATTTATGGACGTATAAAAGCGTAAGGTTGGGTTTATGATAGGGGCTATGAGTTTCAGTGTTAAGATTAAGTGTAACATCTAGAAAATTTGAAGTTTTTTTGTTTGGTTCGATAATTATAGAAAGGCCAAAGTTATTAAAGAAGTTATGTAATTTTTTAATTGTTTTGTTGTACTCTCTTGGCATAGCTGTTGTAGTAAAAAGGGCATCATCTCTATAAAGGCCCCCTTGGATATGTTTAAAGTGATATTTAAGTTCTTTCAGTAACAAGAGTCCCACTAAATCGGTAACTTCTGCAGAGTCAGAAGCACCCATCAAGATGTCAAAATTATCAGGGGTGTCCTTTCTAGTCCAAAACTTATCATTAAATTGTATAAGGGACTTTCTCGCTAGGACAATTAATTTAATTTCTAAATTAGTTAAGTCAGAATTCCTTTTATCAAAGATTAGAGCCTTATTTAAAAGGATCAGAGAAATTGATTGATAATAATTTTGGATGTCAAAGGTTACGAAGTTAAGGAGGTGTTTATATATATATATATATATATATATATATATATATATATATATATATATATATTTATATATATATATATTCAGGCAAACATTATTAAAAACAACAGAGATACCTTGCTTAATGATTCTTTTTTTCATTTTTTCGATCTTTCGTAAGATTTTTTTAACTTCAAGATGGAAAGTATTTACAAATGTTCCATGGTTCACACGAGCGATTTCGATTCTTTCTTGAATCATCATCAGGTGGAGATAAAATATTAGAAATAGAAGTGAAATATATAGTTACGAATGATAAAAAGAGTCAATGAAAAGTCGATTAAAATATACATTTACGAGTGATAAAAAACTCGATTAAAAATTAGGATGATAAAAGGCAATGCTAGTAAAACCAGTCGTATACTGGTTATGCTAAACATTTCAGCACATTATTGCTACTTTCCAAATTAATGCTATTTATAGATGGGTGCTGGGTTTTTATATATAGTGCTTCAAGTATTTTTAATTTTTTACAATTACTTTCTCGTTGCAAAATCCTTGTGTTGTCCACGAGGACCTTTCTAAGATTAGAGGGTCGGCAGCTATGTTGATTTGTTAAATGCTGGTATATTGAGCTAATACTGTTCAAATGCATCGTTAATCGACGGGACAATGTTGTTTTTGTATGCCCAATATATGCGTTTTTATTTTCGGAGTTACACTCTCCTAGGGGCATTGAAATTTGTACACAATATTGGTTTGCTCCAACATTTTTGTCGCCTGCGAGGAGTTATTTTTAACGATGAGGTTCTGGGTTCGATACTTCTTATAGTATATAATAAATCTAATCTTAGAATTGTTCTCTAGAGGTGCTGTATATCTATGTATGATGCTTTTAATTATTTTTTCTTCCACTCTAAAATTTGGCGTCATTTGGTTTTTATAAAATATGTCTATAGGGTTAGTGTTAGAAGATTGACTAGTATTGCTGTTAAGGTTTTCAGGGGACTGTAACAATAGTTTAATTTGTTGATCAACAATATAATTCGGAAAGTAATTATTTATAAGAACCTGTTTGATATTTTTAATTTCTATTAGTAGTGCTTTTTTCGTAGAAGAAATCATCTTAGCACGGTTTAAAAGATTTTTGATTATGGCAATTTTATAACGCTGAGGACACTCACTCTTAGAGTTCAAGAGGCTGGATTTTGTACTAGTTGTTTTTTGTATACAGCTGTGTCAAAAGTATTGTTAGATGAGTCTATAAGGACGTCCAGAAAGTGAATTTTTTTGTTATCATTTAATTCTATTGTAAACTTAAAGACAGAGTTTTTTTGAAAAAGATCTTGAAGTTTATATATCTGTTCGTCATTATCAGCTAAGAGGAGTATGTCGTCAACATAACGTACATACATAAGGGGCTTTATATTATTTTTAAGTGTTTTATTTTCTAAGTCTGCCATATAATATGACATATTTATCTCCACCTGATGATGATTCAAGAAAGAATCGAAAGCGCTCGTGTGAACCATGGAACATTTGTAAATACCTTCCATCTTGAAGTTAAAAAAATGTTACGAAAGATCGAAAAAATGAAAAAAAGAATCATTAAAAGAAAATAACAATAACTAGATGCGCTGATAACTGGCACTGCTCAGAGGTTTATGTCATCTGTACACCGAAAGCCAACTTTCACAGGACAGAATCCAAACTACAACTCCCACAATCCATATAATGTAAAGAAAGGAATCGCCTGTTGCTTATAACACCAAGCAAAAGCAATATGTAGTAACAGCAATGCATATCAAGAGGAGATGGATAGCTTGAGAGAAACCCTCCACTGAAACAACTATCCAGAGAGCATGACATCAGCTTCAATACATCTGGACCGGACAAAAAAAGGTCGCCACTGAGAAACTCACCACAGTTTGTATACCATATATGAAGGGCTTGTCTGAAAAACTTCAACGAATATGTAATCCATATGGCATCAGGACTATTCAGGAGTAATTCATCTCTCCGAAAACAGCTTGTGAGAGTCAAACCCCCTACAGAAAAAAATCATGACTAAGAACTGTGTATATGAAATCGCATGTAAATGTGGAAAACTATACAAAGGTGAAACGTGTTGTCCATTGAAACTATGGTTAGAAGAATACAGAAAAGCTCTAGTACGTGTAGAGACGGAAAAGTCAGGTACAGCTGGCCATATCTGGAAAAAAAAGGGAACCCATCTACCACTATAGGACTAAGTAAAAATTATACACAGAGAGGAACGGTGGGGAGTAAGACGACTGAAAGAAGCTGCACATATGCTGGGGAATAACCAACTGCTAAGTAGACCAAGTATGGAATTTAATACGATATGGGAACCATTAATTATAAACAATAGATAATATATACAAGTAATAACTAAAAACATTAATATATATATATATATATATATATATATATATATATATATATATATATATATATATATCCGTTAATATATTGTAATAATCAATAAACTAGAAATAAAAATAGGCTTAAGGCTCCTAAAATTACTACTAGAATTGTCCGCAAGGAGCCATGACGCAGTGGTTAGAGTACTTGTAAAAAGTAATATTCTCCTGAAAGTTGAAGGTTAAATCCTCGGTGTGGGCGACCGAAAAATACAATTGCGAATGACTTAGGACTTTTATCCAGTCATGGCTGATGGAACAAGAGCATTCTACCCTCGTGAAGTAAATAAAAGATTCCACTCGAAATTCTGTCCAATTTACCGAGTTTGACAGAAACATTCCTGAGTTCCTGAAGAAGGTCGGAAACACTGAAGATGAGAACATTAGTCCGATGAATCCAAATAATACGTATATATATATATATATATATATATATATATATATATATATATATATATATATATATATATGTTTATTCAATAATATTTAACCGTTTATTTATAAAAATTCTTTCATTTATTAAGCTCCATATAACTAAAGAGCATACAGAAATGAGGTCTATATTCCAAATTTCTTTAAGTATGTTGAAATGTTCAATTCTTGACAGCACCTGTTTCGTAGCGCAGAATCATTCCTGTAATTATAATGCCCATTTTCGGATTTTGTAATTTTGTAATCATGCCGATATTTCTTTTTTAGTTCCTTTTCTTCTTCTGATGGACAGAATAAATTCAAAAATTGACATAATAATTAGATGAATGGTGCTGCGCTACGAAACAGGTGCTGACAAGAATTGAATATTTAAAAATACTTAAATAAATAAACGGTAAGATGTTCAACAAATTGAAATTTGGAATATAGAATTTTGTCATATATATATATATATATATATATATATATATATATATATATATATATATATATATTCAGGTCAATTTTACTACTATATATATATATATATATATATATATATATATATATATATATATATAGTAGTAAAACTGATCTGAATATTTGTACCTGCTTATCAGCGTATCTCACTACGACTATCGCACTTTAAAAGCAGTTCCTTTAATATCATCGGAAGAAATCAGCAATCTTCGAAAACGCTCAGCAATAAAAGAATAAAATGTATTCATATCACAAGAGGAAGGCTCATGGGGCTGAAAATTTGTATTCAAAATACATAACTGATTCATTAAAAAAAAAATCCCGCATCGCGTTATCTGGTTTCATAACGGACTTTCACATTTATTTTTACTTATTTTATTTCAAATGTTGAAATGTATTTGTTTTTTTCATTTCGTTTTCTTTCAAATAGTATTTAGTATTTTCTTTTCCTATATTTAATTTTCTTCTTTTCTTTACATACATTTTTCTTTTATTTATGGAACCAATCAATCAATCATCAATCAAGCGATCAATCAATAAATCCGCAGAAACTTGTGTTCGATTTTGACAAAAATGCAAAGTCAATTTATTCTGCTTCGCGCGCATAAACTTTGGTATTTTTTTATTACATTTTCACCTCAAATAAGGCACAGCGCCACTTGATGTAGGGGCTAATATCAGGGACATAATTTGCAGGGATATTATGCATGGAGTTGAGCAACAAAATGTCTGTTCACATTAGACTTGAACTTCTGCATGTCAGTACAGTTGGGGAAGCAGGAACTCGGAAGGGAATTCCAAAGTTTAGCAGTTATGAGGGGGAAAACTGTTAGAATAGAAAGCTTTCTTACATCTAGGTATCTCTACTTTGTAGGGGTGGGATTTTGCTGCTTGTTGGGTTTGGGTGTATTTACGTCGAGGGGGTACAAAGGCTTATAGTTCTTCGGAACATCCACTATTAAAATACTTGCAAAACAGGCAGAGGAGTGCAACATTTCGTCGATGGGACAGAGGTTGAAGCTGAGATGACAGTTCAGGACCTATCAGGTTGGCGACTCTTTTTTGAACCCTGTCCAGGAGTGAGAGACAAGTAACAGATGCACCAGCCCAAATATGACAACAATACTCCATACATGGGCGAATGGTGGCCTTATAAAGGTATTGGATACTTTCAGGCGTAAGTAACTTTCTAGCACGTAGAGAGAGCCCACTTTCTCGCAGCGGACTTGACAATGCTCTCGATGTATCTGTTCCAACTCATGTTCCCTGCGAACGTTAAGTCGAGGAGTTTGAACGAAGTACTTTCAGGTAATGTATCTTAAACCATAGCTATTGGTGGTAGAGAAGGTTCCTTGTAATTATTAAAGGAAACAAGCTTAGTTTTTGGCAGCATTGAATGTTACCATCCGTTTTTGACCCCATTCCACCACAAACTGGATATCTTTCTCTGGGGTTTCCGTCATTGCCTTGGATATGTGTTCCTTTTTTTTACCCTCGTACCTTTTATAGAGCGTGGTGTCATCGGCAAATATACCCATCTCAGAGACTATTTACATTTTTATCATATTGTTTAGATGTACGACCATGGAGGACAACAAAGATTTTTCTCTAATTTTAGAAGGATTTAATTATGTTAAACATTCGCAATATCATAGGATCTTATTTTTCTGAGACGACCATCGCGAGTCAAAAGCCTTAGGTATATCAAGGGCTACTCCATCCCCTGCCTTATCCAGTGCATGTTATATACGTTCAGAGATTGCAGTTAGGATATCTGCAGTGGAATGGGCTTGCCTAAATCCTTACTGTTGGTCGGACAGAAATTTAATAAGGTTGATGACTAGAGCTTGATTAATTATGGACTCAAATATTTTGGAGAAAAGAGGGAGGAGGTTAATGCGGCGATAATTTAATGGGTCAGTTCTATCGTCAGAGTTATTGAAAACTGGTACTACAGAAGCAGTTTTCTAGCAGTCAGGAAAGCAAGATTTGTTAAGGCATTTGTTAAAGAATTTGAAGAGAACTGGAGCAACTTCAGCGGAGCATCTTTTGTCTTTTAGTGTTTGTAGACGTTTTCTTTTGTCTCAGTTGCTTTTCATCAAAAAAGAAAACACAAACGGTAGGAAACAACTTTGATCATTTTTCGCTCGTTTGTTTGCTTGTAATCAACAAGGAGTGTGGGAGGGAAGGTGTTATTTACATAAACAAATGAGTGGCGTCTATTCTTTCTTTAGTTTTTGCATAAAAATTGTTTGTCTTGCATCAAAAACATCGTTGAAGAACAATCAAGAATTTCAATCTTCTCCGCGAGTGATGCTGAAAGCGTGACAAGACGACGTACAAACGAAACATCTTACCGATGAATGAACGCATGTAAAATTACCGATGAATGAACGCATGTCAAATACAAGACGAACCGCAAACAAATGCTACCCATTAAATCGTTAGTAAAAATCACAATCCTTTCTGTAATCAGTCTTCCACGACAAATAACATGCTCTTCGCTAAAATCCCCAGCTTACATAATTTGGAACAAATACATCGAAAACATTGACACGACTGTTGCAATGCAAGTATGATTTCCTTACTTACATCTAACAGTATCCGGTATCTCTACAAAGCCTTCATTCGCCCTTGCATGGAGTATTATTGCTATATCTGGGCTGGAGCATCTACCAATATTACCTTTATTTTTGAAACGGTCTAAAAAAGTCTCCAACCTAATAGGTTCCGCATTACCAACCAAACTTTATCCTCCTGTAGTGTCCGCCATCCCCTCACCATAGTGTTGTACCCCTGTGTCTGTTTTACATGTAGATGGAATATGCTCTGACGGACTTGTAGTACTTGTGCCTCCTCGACGTAAACATCCACAACTATTCTTATAAGCAAAAAAAAAAAAAAAGAAAAAAATCCCATCCCGGCGCGGTAGAGGCTCCGGATGCTGGAAAACCTTCTCCTCTGATAGGTTCTTCCTACGAACAGCTAGACATTTGAATTTCCTTCCTGTCCCCTGCTTCATTGACTGTACTAAAATGCATAAATATAAATGTAATATTAACATACATCTCGCTGCTCAACTCCCTATGTAGTGATCTTGTAGATATGGTCCCAAGTAGTAACCTCTTACGTCCAAGTGTCGCTATGACTTGTTTAGGATAAATAAGAGTAAAAAAATACAATAAAAAATCCTTTCATTTGTAGCACAAAGATGTATGTTAGATTATGCCAAGGCGACATTGGGTTGCCATGTTGATAGTTGATTTAGAAAATTGACTATTATTATGAAAAAGTTAAAATGTTAGATAATGAACATTTATTGCAGAGAGAATGTTTTCGAAAGAAAGGAAATGTAACATAAAATATTTAGGTTCACTTAGAAACAATCAAAGAAAGATTGCGGTGGATAGATAAGATAACAGATAGAAAAACGTGATTCAAAAGCTACCTGTTAAAAGATATGAGTTGAATTACATCAAAGCAAGGACTAGTTTGAATATAAACAAACAAAGGGAGTTGCAGAGAGAGACGGGAGAGGCCAGTTTTCAGCTGGCTGAGAGTCGTTCAGCCGCTGAAGCTATCAGGCGCAAGAAATAACAAAAATATAGGATATGATTTGCGTGTAACTCCAAACACGGGAAACATCAGAAAATAAAAGTTGCTTGAAAATATAACCAGAGTATCGATTATCTTTCCTTATGATGAGTCTTCTTTGCAGCTTTTATAGACTCGTCAATCAAGATCAACTGATGGACGAAGATATGTTCTCCTTTTGGCCCAAATAATTCCACAGAAAGATATTTATTTACCCCTGTTTGTAAATTTTTGTGTATCCGCGTTTGTTGAACTGTTGTTGAAAATAGATATATTAGTTTATTATATGTGTTAAACATGTACATACATCCGCAACGAACATTACATATATAACATGCACATTGTTTGGCCCCCTCGTTTATATATACCTGTTTTAGATGCACCTCTATCAAGTTATACAGAACCCGGTAATATAGCAGATGGTTGAAAAACATTCAGAAATTGTTTAAATATTTTTACTATTAATAAATCTTTACTACATCTTAGTCAAATCATGGAAAGTAAAACATTTTTGAATCTTAATACATTTTTCTGACTATTCTACTAAGTTGATGTTTTAGTCTTTTTTACTATTTTTCAATTGATTATTAATCTTTTTACAAATGTAATCCATTGCCATTGACCAACGCACTCACTATATTACATTCTTCTTATTTTAGGGGTAACGCATTCCTTTATACATTCTTTAATCGCCCCGCCACTATTTCAGTCTTCTCTACTTTGGTAGTATTTTGTGTTTTAATTCTTCATGTTTTGTGTTTAGTAGTTTTTCATTTTTAGAGATATTTTTCCTCTTCTATCATATTCTGTACCCTTTCATTGTATTATTAACTTCGATTTTATAGTTGCTAGTTTGGGTTCTTCTTTTTATTTCATATTTTTACAAATGAATCAACGCTTATCGAGTCACGAATGCCATTTAAAGAAAAAGAGTTAAAGGTAATTCAACACTCTAAACGAAATAGAAATTTCAATAATACAAACCATATCACAAACTATAAAACAAACATAAAAACAACAAAACATCTCCAAAACAATCCAATTTCCAATGCAGGCATATACACTGTTCCGTGCCAAAAATTGCCATCATATATACGTTGTCATTATTTTGTTGGGTTTCAAGGTTTACACAGTTTAATGATTAATAATATTATAAATATTTGTATATTAAATGTAAAAGATTAACATTCGAAAACGTAATTTCTCATATATTACGAAAAAAAAAAATAGTCTGTGTTAATGATATAAATGTAAATGTAAGAAAAAACACGCAAAAAGTAAAATTTATTTATTTTACAAAATTAATAAAATTTTTATGCAGAAACTTATGAATAAATAAACATCTACAAAAAAAGAATTGGTAAAAAAATAATGTTACATGATAAGGGCTGTCCCCTTTTCATGTAAGTATAAAAATGGAGAATTTAGTTTAAAATGAAAATGAAATAGCAATAGACAAATTCGAACCTCGTAATCTGGGTTTAGAAATAGATTATGTGTGAGAATTTAAAAATGTAAAACAAACATTTGTTTAGAATATAGATAAATATTTCAAGGAAAGAATGTTAACTATCAAGTTTGTTATGAAATTTTAAATTGAAAGAATGCAGCTTATAAGATAATGTTTTTAACATATTGGATAAATAGGTTACTGAGAAATAGGAAAAGTTTTGGACACGTATGTCCAGGACACGTGAAAGAAGGCACATGTTTTAACATGTGTATGACGTCACGGAAAAATAGAAAGTTCTAGGAATAGAGAAAAAACTTTAGAGTTAGTCAGTCAGTGAGAAAACTCAGAGAGAGTCAGACGTCTAGAGAGAGTCAGACGTCTAGGTAGCATATATATATATATATATATATATATATATATATATATATAAATATATATATAGTCTTTGAAGTTTTTAACCCTTAAAACTATACAAAAAATTACTTTTTATCATTCGTTAAAAAACCATCTAGTCAGTAAGTCATTTAATCACCTGCAATCACTGCATCAACTCTCTCAAATTTACTATAATACCAATTATTTTTATTTTTCAAGGGATCATCAGTTGTTTACCATGAAACACTGCTTCGGGGATTTTAAAACAAAACAGTATATTACATCATGGCTCCCCAGCAGTGTTGATCAAACAACACCACCCTTAATCTTAAGAAGAAGACATGTTACAAACATTTGATCCAATTTCCTATTCTTAATTGCAATTACTAACCTTTTCATAGTATAAAAATGAATTTCTTACCTGTGCGATTCATCAATTTCCACATTTAAAATGGATACATTTTTTAATTTATCAGTCTTGCATTTATAAGATTTGGATTAATCCATTTAACTACTTATCACCCCCCCTATAATTAGTAGTTTGTATATTTACATTCTTATTTATTTAAAATTAGATATATAAAGGTTAAAAATATTTTATTTTTACATATATACATTTTTTATATATATATATAAATTTATTATATGTAATTATAAATACATTTTATACATTGCTAATATAGTTTTGGATTTCCTTTATTAATATAGTCTGGTTTATCTTAAACGATTCAAAAGCATCAGGATAACGAACAAATGCTTTATTTAACTGTTTAAATATTTTATTTTTATCCCAACCTTGTTTTATCATCCTTATTACTAAGCTAGAAACTGGTGGTATAAAATCTGTTAATTTTAAAGTAACGCGAGCTATTTTCAAAAACTCTGACATAATGGTTCCATAAAACACAAAAACAGGGCAGGTGCTATCCTTATGGGGCATACGTACTATTTTAAATGGGAATGCGTTTCTTTTATCAAATATTTTATAAAGAAAAATCCCATCCTCAATTTTTATATCTAAATCCAAAAATGTAGCCTGTTGTCCTCTATGTTCACAATTCAATTTTAATTCGTTTCTCCCTCTCTCTCTCTCTCTCTCTCTCTCTCTCTCTCTCTCTCTCTCTCTCTCTATATATATATATATATATATATATATATATATATGAGCCGCACTGATGAGCTGTGAAACAGCGAAACGTTACTGTATGTGAATGACTACATAGGTTTCTTATCACGAGGTGCCGATTTCGAATCTCGCTAGATTCAGCAACTCTGATGAGTCGTGGGCAACGAAACACGTGTCAGTGGATAATTATATTTCCAAAATTATATGCCGCTCCCCATTTAGGGGGTGCCAAGTTGGTCAAAGGGAGAATTATTCCCAACATGCATTCGTATAAATACTTGAATTCGTTCACGAAAGCGTCGCTAACAAAAACAAATACAAACATATATATATATATATATATATATATATATATATATATATATATATATATATATATATATATATATATATATATATATTGATGTGAACCAAGTGTGTTTGTGTGTGAGGTAGAATAAGACATTCCCCGACGTATCAAAATCGAGCAACTCTTTTTTACAATAACTTATCTTCTTTCCCCACCCCCACCGCTTCCTTTTATTTATGACGATTGTGTTTATATGTTTATCGTTTTATCTGTCTTGACCTGAAAAAAAATCCACCGTTGCGAACTTCCTAACAACACTCAACAAAACTGAATGCCTTTGAAGACAATAAAATGTAAGCAAACCAAAAAATCAAACAAAAAACAAGCAAACACACCAAATAAGCGAAGAAAAAGAATAACAACAAAAATCTACGGAAACAAAAATACTCCAACGCACGACACCCAACCCATCTTTTGTAAAAAGAATGCGACATCCGACGAGGGTCAATACACTTTTGGTAGCTACACAACGGTATCTTAAACTCCACATTTTAAAGAGTTATTTTAATTGTTCGCGAAAACATTTCTTTGTCTTCACATATTTCTGATTTGCATAGCGGCGTACCAATACCCCCATTGCCTTTGATAGTCGATCATTAGACAGATCACCTTTTAGCTAAGCAACGTTGAGCGAGGTAAGTACTTACGAGGTGTGTTCAATAAGTTTCCAAACTTTTTACGTATAGGCACTTTTATTGATAGTACACACATGAAACTCTAGTCCCCTTCGTAACGTGGAATGTAAGAACATTGCTTGATAGTGATGATTCTTTCGAGAGGAAGACGGCGCTAGTTGCAAAAGTACTGAAACAATACAACATTAACATTGCTGCCTTGTCTGAGACACATCTTTTGGGATCAGGTCAATTGAAAGAAATTGGCGAAGGTTACACGTTCTTTTGATCAATGACCTTATCTATCTCAGCTGCAATGCACGTTGTATCGTTCCAATAATCCATAAAAGTCCTCTTGTGTGAACGCATCAATGACCTTCGTCACAGCCTCTTTCATCTCCACAATCGTCCTATAATGACAGCCTCTACGGTTTTCATTGAGCTTAGGGAATAAGCAAGAATCACAGGGAGCAAAGTCTGGGCTAAAGAGAGGATGAGAAAATTTATTGATGCCCATCTTGGTCCAGTTCCTGTGACAAAGATGGAGCACCTTTAGGACAATCTTTTGCATCGTCAGCGTCTTCAGTTCCTCGCGAATAATTGTGTGTACAGTTCTCACACTGACATCAAACTGTGCACTTATTGTCTCTATAGACATACGACAGTCCTTATCCATGAAATTCTTTATTTGGCCAATCAACTCTGGTATTCTGACTTCCTTCCTTGAATCTCTTATGCCACTCAAAACCTGATGCTCGATTCATGCAAGATGGTCAAAAAGAAGTCTGAAGCACTCTTTATCTGTGCCTAAATCAAAACGTGGATTCCATGAACAAAGCTTCTTTCTTAGAACTGCACGCCTGTGGAACTCCTGCCTGCTTCCTACCGGAATAAAAATTTCCTCCACTCTTTATCTGTGCCTAAATCAAAACGTGGATTCCATGAACAATGCTTCTTTCTTAGAACTGCACGCCTGTGGAACTCTGTTCCGTCTGCTTGCTTCCCACCGGACTACAACTTGGATGTCTTCAAGTCCAACGTTAACAAATTCCTAATGAACCGCCCCCTTAAGTAAACACTTCAATAAATCTCCACACTAACGTACTGTACTTGCAATAACCCTTATCCCTGAGTGGCTTCCGGGCCTTGATAAGTGGTGACCACCGCGTAAAAAAAAACATTCCATATGTTTCTGTGGCATGTTTTCGAAGTTTAAAACATAATTTTATTGCATATCGTTCTTATAAAATGTCTTCACGTCGAGATTGTATTTTTGAAGCTTTAGTAAGGTGTATTCCAATTCCTGCTGTAGCTGTTCATTTGAACCTGAAATCATTAAAACTGAACAGTCATCTCATAAGATTTATAACAATAACATACTGAGTTATCAAAAGCCTCTGACAATTTTAAATGCCTGTACAAAGAAATCTGGAAACTTATTTAAGACACCTCGTAACTTCTTACCACCCGGTCAGCATGATGAATACGCTTTGGTATGCGAAATATATAAATATACTTAATCTCGGCTGGTATGAAAACATAGACAAGGCAGACGGACCAACCAACCAATTGACGTGTTTTCTTGTAACGATAGTTGGACGCATCTCGAATTTTTTCTCAAGTTGCAAATATCATTTTCATCGTTTAACCTGCAGATGAAATGGGCGTATCTTAAAAACTCTGGTTCTTTCCAGACGAAACAAAAAGAAACGTGTTTCTGAGAAAAAACAGAAGTTTTCTTTATCGGTTGAAACAAGGAGATCTCTTGTCAGACGAAACAAGAAAAAGTCAAGATTAATTAATTCTTTAGAAGAAAGCCTTTTCTTTTCGTTCTGCTTATATTTTGTCTCTTTTTTGTTTTTAATTCGGGTGCTTTTTTGTTCGGGTGGTCGAATGTTCAGAATTCTTCGAAAACGAGTTCAATTTCACCTTGTGGTATCTTTAGTCACAATCAATGAACTTGTTGAAATCAGTCCACTCTTGGCGTAAACTCAGCAAAATCCCACCCCTTTATTTTAGAGGTCTCCACATACCGAACGTTTTTTTTGTTTTAATTCTAATGGTTTCTTTCTTAAAACTACTAGCCTTTGGAATTCATTTCCTACTCCCTGTTTTCTTAACCAAAATACAGAAATATAAATATAATGCGAAAAACTATCTTGCTGGACAACTTTTCACTTAGGATGCTTCTACAAATATGACATTAAAAATAAAATGAACAAATAATTTCAAAAAGTCTTTTATTTAAAAAATCTTGCAAATTCTGAAGATTTCAAGCATCCGCAACAATTGTAAATTATATCTTTTTAATCTGTCCGTTTTATAATGAATGTTCTATTTATAATAGAATAGCTGTTAGACATTGACCGAATAACGCCGGATAATCGGGTCAATTATTATTATTATTATTATTATTATTATTATTATTATTATTATTATTATTATTGGCTCACATGGAGCTTTCACACAAGTCAACAAACGATCTGATTGGAAACTTGTGGTGTTCTCTGGAAGCTGAGTGACAACAAGTCTCTCCAGACGTCCAGCTCTCTCTACCTCCTTCGGTAGTATTTGCAAATGAATTTGCATCATCGCAACAGCATCTTACCATTGATTTCTTGCTGGTAGTGGCCATTAGTTTAAACTGGAATTTGAGTGGCACTCCCCAAGGTCCCAGTTCTCTTTGCGTATGTCCAGCCGAGGTTTGGTTGGCGCTCGCTCCTCGGTCCTTTAATCCTTATTGACCCTTCTCGGCCCTTTGGTATCATTTTTTTGAGGGGGGGGGCGGTGATGGAACAATGGGGGGATGTATGGTGGGGGTGTACAACTTGTAAATATGCAGTTTCGGTGTTCTTCATTCTCTGTAACGCTTATTCGTTATATTGTCTTGTATTATTCTCCACATTCAAGGGTTTTCCTTGATATTTCAATCGTTTTCATTATCGTTAGTCGTTGTACTTTTGCAGTTATTCCTCCGATTCCAATTTCTGACATTCTTTTTTCGAAGTTTTTCGGAATTGTTCCTAGTGCTCCTATTATTATCGGTACTATTTGGATTTTCTTCATCATCCAAATGCCTTTTAACTCTCTGGCTAGCTCTGTGTATTTGCTTCGTTTCTCCTTTTCTTTCATACTCACCCTGTGGTCAGCTAGGACTGCAAAGTCTACGATTTGACAGGATTTTTCTTTCTTGTTAATTATTACGACATTTGGTCTTCTTGCTTGGATGGGTTTGTCCGTCTGTATGTCCATGTCCAATAGGATTTTGTGGTCTCGTTTTTGAGTGCTGTTGCGTGTTTATGCTTGTACCATGTGTCTGTACGCTCAATTCCCAGTGTACTACCCTCCCCACTTGGTCACGCCTGTTTTTGTATTCCTTTTGGGCCAGTTTGCTGCATCCACTTACTATATAGTTTATCGTTTCGTCTCTTTGACCACAAAGTCTGCATTTGCTGTTTTCTTGTGTTTTATCGATTCTTGCTTTGATATGGTTGGTTCTTATCGAGTTATCTTGTGCTACAGTTATTAGAGATTCTGTTTCTCGGTTTATAGTCCTTTTCGCATCCATGTCCAGGTGTTTTCGTAATTCTCATCTTTTGTCATTCTTAGGAATCTTCCGTGGAGTTGTTTTTCTTCCCATTTCTCTTTTCTCGTTTTGTCGTTTGTCTATCTGTTTTCTGTTTTGTTTTTTCAGTGTCTCTCGCGGCCATAATTATCCTTTCAGTGTTTTGCATTATGCATTTTTCTAGCTCTTTTTTTGTGTCCTTCACACAATCTTCTATATAGATCAGTCCTCTCTCGCCGTCTTTCCTTTTCACGTAGAGTCTGTCAATATCGTCCTTTGGGTGTAGTGCATTATGCATGGTCATGAGTTTCTTAGTTTTCTAGTCGAGTTGTCTCAGTTCTTCTTTTGTCCCCCCTATAAACGGTCCAGAGTATCTTACTAGTGATCCTGCCCATGTATTAATACCTTTTATTAGGTTTCTGCTATATAATTTCGTTTCCAGGAGTTTTTTTTGTTCTCCTGAGGTATTCCTTTTCAATTTTCTCTTTCATTTCTGTTGTTCTTATGGTGTCCGCTTCCAGAATTCCCAAGTATTTATAGTCTTCTTGTTTCCCTAGTGCCCTCATTTCTGTTTGGTTAGGTAGTTCCATGCCTTCTGTCATTTCCAGTTTTCCCTTTCTTATAACTAGTTATGCGCACTTTTCCATTCCAAATTCCATTTGGATCTTGGCTGAAGATCCTGGCAGTGTTAATTAGTGTCTCTAGCTCCTTTTCGGTCCTTGCAAAAATTATTATTATTATTATTATTATTATTATTATTATTATTATTAGAAAAATAAAGCAATTAGATTTTAGAAAATGCGTATTTAGAGCTTGGAATGTTTATTCAGGAATTAAAGCAGAAATCAGATAAACAAAATCGATTTAGGAATTATAAAGTAGATTTAGAATTTGACTAGAAGCAAACATATTAAGACTTACGTGAGAGATCACCTTTTTGCGTGCTTGAACACGTGGCTGGGGTTTGCTGACGTAATAGTGAGTAAACATAGAACAAACTAGAGAGTAAGCGAGAAACACGTTAGTAAACACGCACGGACGCCTCTGTTGAACGCGGACAGAGAACCAGGAAAACGTAGAAAGAGACTCAGCGTGCCAAACTCACAGAAGGAAATCCATAAGATGAATAAACTCATGTAAATATAACTCATTGTTATGGTGATTTTTATGAGTTTGGATCAATAAGAAGGTATGTAAGTTTCTATTGAGACAAGCAGACATATTGTTATCGTTTAATGAAAGTGTATGTGTTACGTTTGTTAACTACGTGTATTTATGAAGAAGCATCCGCACACACAACAAACATTTTAGATGCAAACATGCAGAACAATGAATATTTCTATACGCGCATCTGTTTTATCAAAGACATTGTTATTTATACCACTGGGCGATACACGAATTCGGACACGTATATATACAAGACACACGTATATATAAACATACAAGGTGTTCCAAAAATTTGACGTCATTTTAAATGCCAATATCTCTGAAACTACTCAGTGCATCTTTATGAAACTACACAAACTTTATGTTTAATATTATAACTTTTATTAGTAAATATTTCAAAGAAAAAACAGATTTGTAGATTCTATGACCGATTTCATAATTTTAAGAAATGTTGGATATGAGCACCGCTGGTGATTCTGCACACGTCAAGCCGGTAATCAAACTCGTGCTAAACATGACGCAGCATATCTTTTGTAACGTTCTTCAATTTGGTAGTGATTCTCTGCTTAAGTTCTTTAACGCTACCAGGAAGAGGGGGGAACATAGACGAGTCATTTTACATATCCCCAGAGGAAAAAATCGCACGGTGTCAGGTCAGATGATCATAGTGGCCATTTCAGCAACAAACGTTCTTCTTTACCACCACACCCCATCCATCTCTCTGGCAGATTTTCATTTAGTTAGGCGCGTACTGTGAGCTTCTAGTCATTCCAACGAAAATTGTCAAAATTATTGGCCTGCGAAATGACGTCAAATTTTACGGAAAATTATACATTAAATTATTAAACTATAACTTATGATCTGTAAACCTTTACACTCATTTAAACTTCCCTCCCAATTTTAAATAAATGAATTTGAATTATCATTTCCACATAATTATCTTTCTATCTGGGTCACAATGACCTCACCTGACCTATATTTATTCTAACAATCAATTGACCTATATTTATTCTAACAATCATTGGTATTCCATCTGCTTTTACCGCTGTTTTCTCCGTTTCTCTCTATTTTTCTTTCTCCTTTCTTTTTCGTTTTTTCTTCTTTCTTTCTTGCTCTTCTTTTCTTCTTTTTCTTTTTCATTTTTCTTTTTTTTCTACTCCTCCTTTCTCCATTTCAATTTCAATCCGCATTGCTATTCTTTGAGTTTTCTTTTCACCTTTTCTACTTAGTAAAATGGCTTTACTATTTCCTATTTCCATAATCTGATGGATTTTCTGAAAGCATTAATTTGCCCTGGACATCTGTAAATCTGTTTCCCGTTCTTATGGACTATCAATGAATTTATTTGTATTTATCCTGTTCTTTGGTTTAACCTCCCTGCCTTCAGCTCAAATGTCAAAACAAATATACTAAAATATTTTTTAAGACTGTAGAAATTTTAAAACAACCACATAGATACAATACCACATTTAATTAAAATTTAAAAAAAAATTCCTACTCTACAATACCCAATTTAGCACAAACGATTATAGCTTCAAACAACAAAAAAATCAAATTAGCCCAGACCGCCCCGTTCCCCATAATGCCAAAAGCTAACTGAAGTTATAAAAATAAGCAAGACTGCCCACTCAAAAACGATTGCATCCATAGGGATGTCATATATTCGCGTACTGTTACTGAGGTACTACAAAACACCCCTACAGTAGTTTGAAATAATCCTCCCATAACTGAAATTCTGTATCCGTCTACTACTCAAAATACTATTTCACCGACTGTTTCACCCCCCCCAAACACGCCACAACCAACAACATAAATAATAATATTGATATTGATGAATATAGTGATGATAGTAATAATAATAATAATAATAATAATAACAATAATAATAACACTAATAATAATAGTAACATTAATAATAATAATAATAATAATAATAATAATAATAATTACAAATAATAATAACCCACCTTACTTTTCTCAAAACACTTATATTCTAAACACCTCTTGAAATACAGATTCCAACATCCCCGCACAGATTGAACCTACTATTGTTAAATATAACAGCCTTGAATTAAACCATAATGTTACCCTAAATCCTAACAGAAATCCACAGACCATTAACACTACGCTAACGCCAGGCACTTAGATTGGTGCCACTTCAACTTTACTGATAATAGGTAGGGAACTTCCCGAACCACTTTAATTAACAAACTTAAATCTAAATACACACTTTCTTTATCAATTGGGATATTCTTAAAATGTTAAAGTCTTATACCCCAGGTTCTAAATCTTGTCACTTTTGCATATTTGAAGCTAGGAGCATAATTACTCCCCCCAAATTATCAACATAATCAATTCCAAAAGCGAACTTATTTCCCAACGTAAAACTATATATATATATATATATATATATATATATATATATATATATATATATATATATATATATATATATATATTTACGTTGGGAAATAAGTTGGCTTGGACGTCAACATAATCAATTCCAAAAGTGAACTTATTTCCCAACGTAAAACTATTGATAATTTGCAGGAAGTAATTATGATGCGAGGTAATATTATAGGGATGCAACATCTATATAAGCTCCAAAACAATTTGTTGAGCTTTGCATTATCACGATAATTCTCCTCTTAAGCAATTGATATTATTCTCTTCCTTTAACTCCCCCACCGCTTCACAACATTGTAGAGAAACCAACGAATAACACCTCTTAAATAGACGCATGAATGCAACTAAAAAGATGAACAAGAAAAAAAAAAAAAAGAACAGAAAAAAACGCAACTTGGTTTAAAAATGTAAAAAAAGAGAATAGTTGTACACATAATTTAATACATGTTTTTTTCTAAAGAAATCTTGCCAATTCTGAAGATTTCAAACATTTGAAACAATTGTATTATTTGGATTATTGGAATTCTCATGTTGGTTCTGATTTTCACATCGTTTCAGCCGATGTAATTTCTGAATATCACCAAATGCATATTTTCGGACGACAAAATGTTTATTTCAAACTTGAAAACCCATATAAAATTTCACACTGATCTGTTTATTAAATCAACGGAGATAAGTTGTTCTCCTCCCGTCAACCATGATCGGGTAAAAATGTTAATTAATATTAAATATTTATTACCGCCCGTAGTAGGATTTTCCACCTCCAGAAGAATGTCATTTAGAACTGATTGTATAATTAACGTATTTAACCCCTGCACCACGTGCTCCTCAGCCGAAACGCCATGAAAATAACATCCAAGATGAGAACAGTAATACGTATAATCCAAATAATTTAAATCTTTATCGAAAAATGCGTGTCTTCTCTCATATTTTGTTTGTTTAAAAGTTTTTTTTATCTGTCAAAACGAATAAGCCTTTTTATTATCTTTATTTTACTATTTATTCCAACAACAAAAAGACGCAGACAAATTTATGTTGTTTGATGTCGCAAATGGAAACAAACAAATAAATCGTTGCATCTTTGTTGAGTCTAAAAACTGCAAAGATGAAACCGTTTCCATCGACGATTCTTTCTATTTTCAACATCAGTCAAAGAGTGACGTCCAATTATGTTCTAATAATTACGAAAGAATCTGCGTAACAATTGCTAATTATCACACAACAAAGCGAAACGGTTCGACATGAGTGTCGAAAGGCTTGCAGGATTGGCTTAAGCGGCAAACTACATACGTAAGTCTGTCGTCAGGATTAAGCCGCTAAAAAGATCTTCCCAAATTAATTAAGTTGACGTTAGAAAGAAAAGCGGCTTTGTCGCCTCTCTTTTCTGTCCCACCTCCCTCCAATTCTTTCTCTTCCAATTTCCCTCTTTCCTTCCCTTTCCCCATTAGTATTCTTTCATGCGCGCCTTTTCTCTATCACGCACCCTCTTTCTCTTTCACGCACCTTTTTCTTTTTCGCGCACCCTTTTCTCCTTCGCGCATTTTTAGAAACGATCAGTTTGTTGTTTGTTATCTTTTTTTATTGCTTTCTATTTTTGTTTCTTGGCTCACATACTGTTGAGCTTCTCACCAACAAAATCTTGTCATATCGCATTTTTTTTTATCTGCTTAGTAAACTCCTGCCCTCTTCCCCGCCCATCTATCACCCTCCTCCTTTTCTTTGCTCTCAACGTCGCTGCAAAAAGATAAACAATTTCAAAACTAATCCCAAAGTCCTTAAAAACGTTTCAAACTATTTTCGCTTTTAGTTAAAAATTTTTGATAACTTTTTTCATCCCCTTCTTTTTTATATTTAAAAAAAAAAAATTTGATCTCTTTTAAGGAGCTTCTTTTGTATTTTCGTTTTGATTGTTTGTGGCTTTTAATTTGTTGCCGCTGAAGTGTTGTCATTATTTAATGACGTATTATAACGATCAGAACCTTCATAGTTGTTTTAATAGTTACCCCCCCCCAAAAAAAATAGTTAAACTCAAACCATCGTCGCTTAAGTCATCGATAATAAAGAGATTTTCTTTTTGAGTTTCAATTTCTGCAATTTTGTTGCGTCAGTTTTGGATGCAAGGAAGATTTGACTCCCTAAATTGGTTCTATAACCTGTTTTGAAATGAGAGGAAAATGAATTATTTGGATTATTGGATCATTCGAGCTATCTTTTCTATTTTTCTTTAATCCTAATCGCAAAATTTTCGGGCGATATAATCTCCGACATTCTTCAGGTGTGTCATGTCGAACTCTGGAATCTTTCAATCAAACTCGGAAATCTATACGGAATTTCGAAATTTATCTAGTCCACAGGGGAAGCTTGATCCGTACGGAAAAAGTCTTAAATAATTCGTAAATTCAGGTTGATAAGAAAGTTCTTACGGTTTTTAACTTCTCATTTCAGATAAACATATCTCGACTCAAAATAAGCACCAGCACAATCAACACACTGTTGTCAACACAAAACATGTATTTATGCCATTAACGTAAAAATCTTGCGTTCTGGTGGCGATGAAGTCGCTGAAGACGTTTTTAATATCGTTTAGGTTTTTGAAGCATTTCTCACACAAAAAGTTGTCGAGATGCTTGAAAAATTGGTAGTCGGTAGGTGGGAGGTCTGGAGATTAGGCAGTGTTTGTAGCCCAATTCGTTCAACTTCTGGAGGGTCGGTTTAACAATGTGCGGTCGAGCATTGCCGTGGAGGAGCATTTGACTTTTTCTGCTTATTAATGCTGGGTGTTGTTATCGAAGTTTCTGATGCATTTCATCCATTTGTTGGCAGTACTTTTTCGTCGTAATGCTTTCGCTTGCATTCAAACAACTGCAATGGATGAGACCGATCATAAAGAACCCACTTTTCGTCGCAAGTCAAAACCCGGTTGAAAAATGGGTCTTTCTCCTTGCGTAAAAGAAGGGAAGACGAAACTTCATAACAACGTTTATTTAGGTTGCTGTTCAATTCGCGAGACACTCATTTATCAAGTTTTTTGTCTTTCCAATCCCTCTCAAGTTGTTGAAAATCATTGTATACGTTACGTTTAATTCAGAAGCAAGTTCTCGAACAATTGTGCGTGGATTAGTTTTAACTAAATTCTTAATTGATCGTTTTAAACATCCGATAGCCGACCACTACGCTCATCATCTCCAAGACTATCGTCGCCGCCACGAAATTTCTTAAACCACCACTGTAGAGTGCCTTCCGTAGTGGTCCTGGGCCAAACTCTTCGTTGATATTACGAGCTGTTTTGGCAGCTTTTCGGCCAAGCTTGAATTGAAATACGAAAATTTGTGCGAATTTGCATTTTTCCATCTTGTATTCAACATTCTGAAAAAAAAAAGACATTTTTGTTTTTAAACGATTGTAATTTAAACGATTCGATAAAGCGAAATACTCTCTTTGAAATGATATATAAAGTAAAGGTATTATAACGAAAACTTATTTGAAAATACATCATTTGAAATCAAAATTAAAAATTCCGCAAGAACTTTCTTCTCAACCTAATAGCGATACAGGATACCGATAGTTGTGAGTAGTTTTCTAGCATTGTAGAGGGAGCCCACCTTCATTGCAGCAGTCTTGATTATTATTAGAATAAGTATTTCTTTCAGATTATTCCACACAACAATAACTTTATGTTTCTGATTTTATTTAGAGGATTATTGATAATTTATTTTATTTGATTTGTTCAGATTACTGTTCTCGTCTTTAGTATTATTTTCACGTAACGACTCATGGCGTAACGGATAACATACTCGGTAAATTCAGTTTTAAGTTATACTCTTCTGGAGGTTGAAGGTTCAATCCTTAGTGCGAGCAGTACTATGAATACAATAGCGAATTACTTAAGACTTGTACCCGGTCATGGCTGACGGAGCAAGATCATGCCACGTCCGAAAAACGGAAAGAAACTGAATTTTTTTTAACAGTTCACTTCTTGTTAGTAAAAAAAAAAAATACTCGAGCTGAGATCGAAACCAAAACCTAAAGACAGTGAGTCAAGTACGATAACCATTAGGTCAGTTTGGGACGATCTTTAAAAAGTGGTTTCAAACCTATTTATTCTTAACATAAGGACTCTGTTATGTGAATGATTCACGCATATACATTCGTGAAATAGTTAGCAAACTGATAAAAATCAGATGTCCCCCTACGTACCAATTTTTAAATTTTGACCTCTTAGCAGTTTTTTCCGGATAAAAGCGGATTAAAACTTTTTCCACGTGTCTGAATCCTCTATATACTAAATTTGTAGATCAAATATTCGTTGAGTATATAGGTTGAGATGTGTCTTCACACACATTCAATACTAAAAAAAGAAATAACTACTTTCCAAAATAAGTGTTTTTCGAACGATGGGCGTGCGAATATACATATTTATATATTAAATTTAAGTGCAAAATTGATTTTGATAAATATTTATTGTAATTATTTTTCAAATTTTCGAATTATAAAATCTTAAACTCTTAATATGGAGCGAATTTCTTATTATTGACCAATGCATCCCGCCAACGTTATTCAACATTTTAACATTATTCAGTCTAATTTTCCAACCTCTGAGAACGTGCCGGGTGTTACCTCCACCATGACATGTAAGAAAAAGAAAAAATTGTCTGTATTTCCTGCGAAGAATATTTTATTATTCGAAAATTTGAAAAAAAATTAATTTCATTTTTATTTTAATAAATAGAAAATTTATTTTAATAAATAGAAAATTTTATTTAATAACTAGAAATTTTATTTTAATAAATAGAAAATTTTATTTAATAAATAGAAAATTTATTTTAATAAATAGAAATTTTATTTAATAAATAGAAATTTTATTTTAATAAATAGAAAATTTATTTTAAACAGAATTTTTTTAAATAAATAGAAATTTTATTTTAATAAATAGAAATTTTATTTAATAAATAGAAATTTTATTTTAATAAATAGAAAATTTATTTTAAACAGAATTTTTTTTAAATAAATAGAAATTTTATTTAATAAACAGAATTTTTTTAAATAAATAGAAATTTTTTTAAAAATCAATTTTGCACTCGTTTTGTCTTTCAATCGTTAAATTTTAAATTCTTAATATGGAGTACTTCTTAAACAGTTTATTTCCTATTATTTAAAAAATGTTTAAAATATATTCTTTATATTCGACTGATTTTACAAACTCATTTTTCTTTATTCACACAATTTAATTCGAGCTGAATGGGTTAGACGACGGATGACATTCATCTAGGTTTTTATAATATGTCGCTCTTTATAAATATTTAAATTTTGTTTCACTGTTATTTTGTAGATTTCTCCAATTAATGGAGGTCGGCTCAATTTTAAAACTGACAACCTGTTAATCTAATGTAATTAATTTTTCACATTCAAATCGAGCATTCTGAATACCACGAGCAGCGCTTTCTTCCGTAATTCGTCGTTAAGTTTAATTGGCGATTTACAAGGTTTATATTCCTTAATCTTTGATCATGCTAAGCAGCAAATTATCGGACACGGATGCTCGAGTCCTTGTCCATGAACAAAATATCGAAATGTAAAATATCGATAGAGTTGTAATGTAATAATCAATAAGTTTCTAACCGGAACATTTAAATTCTTTTTATGTAATAAACACCTTTTTTTGGACACGGTGTAAGTTTGGTTATGAAAACTTGACAATGTATTGACTAATTATCAACGACTCTTTCGAATTTTTTTATTTTTTATTTTTTATTACATTTTCACCCCAAACAAGGCAAATTGCCACTTTGGTGTAGGGGGCTACTATCAGGGGCAACAACTACTGGGGTACTATGTAAGGATTTGGGCAGCAAGATGTCGGTTCACGTTACACTTGAACTTCTGCACGTCAGTATTGTTGGGGAAGCAGGAACCTGCAATGGAATTCCAAAGTCTAGCGGTTCTGGGGAAGAAACTATTGGAGTAGAAAGATCTTTTACATCTAGGGATCTCTATAGTGTGGGGGTGGGATTTAGCAGCCTGTCGGGTTTGTCGAGGGTGCTCACGTCGTGGGGGCACAAGTGATTGCAGTTCGTCAGAGCATTCACCACTAAAATACTTGTAGAAAAGGCAGAGGGATGCAACATTTCGTCAATGGGACAGAGGCTGAAGCTTAGATGCTGTTCAGGGCCTATCAGGTTTGCGACTCTCTTTTGAACCTTGTCATTTGCTGTGTCTATGTCGATAATGAGGGTACTGCTTTTTTTCCGAGCGAGAAATATTTAATAATTTGGAAGTGTAACATAGATTATCTGCTATTTATTTAATATCGTTCATATTATGGAACTTCTGCACAACCTGCAAGGGTTTTAGTGACTCTGGAATATACGAAGTGCCTTCAATAAGTTTCTAGATTTCTTTGTACTGCATTTAAAATTATCGTAGAGTCTTGAAAATTCAGTATGTTATTGCTATACATCATTTGAAATGACTGACCAATTTTTATGATTTCAGGTTTAAACGAACAGCGACAACAGGAATTGGAATACACACTACTAAAGCCTGATTTTCACAGGTGGTGAATTTCAAAAATACAACCTTGACGTGAAGACATTTTAGGAGAAGGATATGCAATAAAATTCTGTTTTAAACTTGTTAAAATGCCACAGAAACGTATTGAATGATGCAGACTGCTTTTGGACCATCTTACATGAACCAAACATTAGATTTTTGAGTGGCATAAGAGATTCAAGAAAGTCAAGAAGTCTGTGAAGGATAATAAGAGGTGGGGGAAAAGTGAGGAAATCAGAACACCAGAGTTGATTGGCCAAATAAAGAGTTTCATGTATAAAAATCGTCGTGTGTCTACAAAGTCAATAAGTACACAGTTTAATATCAGTGTGGGGACTGAACACACAATTATTCGCAAGGAACTGAAGATGCGGAAGATTTGTGCGAAGTTGGTCCCAAGGCTGCAATGCACAACTCAATCATTTGAACAAGATGAGTATCAAGACAGTTCCTTACTCTCTCTATTGTCCAGACCTTGCTCCCCTTGACTTTTGGTTATTCCCTAAGCTCAAGGAAAACCTTAGAGGCTGTCGTTATGAAACAAATGAGGAGATGAAAGAGGTTGTGACGAGGGTCAGTGACACGCTCACACAAGAGGACTTCCATAGGGCCTTCCAAAAGTTATTAGAACGGTACAACAAGTGCATTGCAGCCAGAGGAGATTACTTCGAAGGGGACTAAATTTTCCTGTGTACACTATCAATAAAAGTACCCATATGAAAAAAAGTCTGGAAACTTATTGAACGCATCTCGTAGGATTGACGTTCCATACATAAAACTTTAGCAAGAGATAAATCAATTAGTGATATTAAAGGTAGAAAATGTTTCTAAAATCAGTGACTAACAGGAATTGCAAAAGTATTTAATTTAAAATCGCAATGTATTTGATCGTAAGAATGGAAGCTAAACTATTTTATTATCCATGTGTTGACTATATGGCCTGTGATACTGAAAATAGTACCTGACAGGAAAATATAACTTAGCTATAACAGACAAGCACCTGGCCAGAAGAGACATATCCCGGATTATTGATACGGAGTCACCGTTGACCAGAAAAGGAATATTTGCTGACTTGATGCAGAGATATACTCGAAAATATTTAAAAGCCACGCCCCATGATAGCGACATTTGTTGCCAGGCGAAATCCCAAAATGAGCGTTTATAATTGTGGAGAGTTGTCCGAAATGTTATATAAACTAGCCCAAAATCTGCTGGACAGCGAATTCGAGAGATCATATTCGTCATTTAATGCATCGAAAACCAAACTTCTCTCTTTACATCATCAAGACTCTGGCCCACATCTGGCCCAAATTGAAACGAGGACGTTCCATGTTTAGGCAAGCTTCTTGTTCTGATCTTCACTTCTGATCTCAAATGAAACACATATATCAAATCCGTTGCTAAATCCCTGGAAAAATAGTTGGATCATTCTACCGCTCTCGTAGATTTCTCACTGCCGATACAATTCTCTACTTGTATAAGAGCCAAGTATGTTTTAGGATGTAGTACTGTTGCCACATCTTGACACGAGTTGCTCGTAGTATCCTATCCTGCCTTGACGTAATCTAGTAAGGAATGCCCTTTTCTCTTCTCTGCAACTTCTTTCCCACAGAAGAGTCTCTGCTTTATCGTCTAAACAAAATCATTGTCAATAAATTCCTCTACTTTCTATTGGTGCCTAAACCTAAGCTTAGATTCCATGAACAAAGGTCCTTTCCTAAAACTGCCCACCCGTGAAACTGTTCCCCCGGTCTACTTTTCAGCTGACTACTATATTGTCGTTTTCAAGTCTAACGTAAGCAACTTCTTATTAAACTGTCCTCGTAAATAATCTAATCATACCAAATTACTTCTACAAACGATCATGACGCAACTGTCACAATGACTACAATACATTCAGTAACCCTTATCCTCGACTGGACTTCGAGTCTTGATATGTGGTAACCCCTTTTGTGAAAAAAATTCTCGCGCTCTCTCTGCCCTCCATTCCCTTGCTCGTCTGCTGTAATCGAAAAATATATAAGCGTTGTAGTCATTATCAACAAAATGAGCTTTTAGCTCTTCTCAAACAGAGCTTAATGTCCGTTTTGTTGACAATTATGTATACATAATCAAACATAATATTGTGGAAATAGGAATTATATTTAATTTTCCTTATTTTCGACTGAAAGTTGCTGTGGAAAGAAGGAAAAAAAAAGAAACTACTTTTTCTCATCCATTTATTTTTTGTTCTGACTTAATGTAGCATATTCTCAACGAGGAGAGATATGCAATTCTGTTGATGGTGGCGATTGCCTTAATTGAGCAGACGTGAATAATCAACACCGTCGGGTCAATAAGTGAAAAGAGGATCGAATGGAAGAGAATTATCGATTGGTTTTGCCTGGCTTGTTTATTTGTCTTCCTCTCTACCATAGTACACAATGGTTCCGTCGGGTTTTATCTCCTGCGAATCAAGATTAAATCGCACCCAACCTATTTATACAATTCGATCAAATCGAATCGCAACAACAATCACGGCCGGATTCTTTTGTTCGTTTGAATTTCAATCATTTTTGCAACGAGATTAATTATTTAGCAAACATGGCGGACATTCGCATCGAATAAAGAACGGAGCACACACACACACGCATTACATTTTTCGACTTTCTGAGGTGGGAATTATTTTTTGTATTATTTGGATTCCGCAAGTGTTACAAAGCACATCTGAAAATATCAGAAGCAAACAAAGGATGGATGGTCAGCGATTGTGTTAGCAGTAGGAGCAGCGTTTGAACGCGTATGCAAATTGGCAAGTGTGCTCAGGCTTGCGTCTAAAGAAAAAGAGGACACCCCGTGCTTAGGGGAAAACAAAGTTGTTTTCGAAGGAGATGGACGTGTAAAGTGAAGGCGAGAATGAGGAGAAAAAAGTGCGGTCGAAAAAGATGGACGTTGCAGAAATGGCTGTCTATGGTTGGCGTGTAGTGGAGCAAATAAGCTGGTGTCGAGACGGTGAAAAAAACGGCAATGAACGACTTATGTTAAAAAAAGAAAAGAAAAGCCGAGTCAGATTTATTTTTGTTTGTTCTTTTTTCAAAGGTGCCGGACTGTGTGTGTGTGGGGGGCGAGAGAAGTTTGAATTGTAACGAACACGATTCGAGCGTTACTGCGATGTAACACAAGTACTCATGGTGTAGTCGATGAAGTACTTGGTAAAATTCAATTCATAAAGTTACATTCTTCTGAAGACGACATTCAAAGTCTTCTACTTCTTCTTCTTCTTCTTCTTCTTCTTCTTCTTCTTCTTCAGGTATTAAATCTTGTATTGCGGACATCAAAGATCATGGCTCTCCACTTCCTCCTGTATTCGGTCTTTCTGATGAGATCTATAGTCGTGTTTTCAGTGACCCTGTTGTTAAAACTGACAGTGAATATTGTTCGTTGCCTTCCTTTGCTCTTTTTCCTGCGATTTTTCTAACATCCAGCCTTTTCCAAGCCGTCCGCCCGCATAAAATGGCCGAGGAACGTTAAGTGTTTTGTGTTGATGTTATTGAGTAGTGATATATGCTGTACTCTGCCTTATTTTGCCGTCTTTCGTTTGTCTTCCTTTCTGTTCATGATATTTGTAGAATTTCCCTTAAAAAATATATCTCCGCTGCTTTCAAACGCCTTTCAGCCACCATCGCAAAGGAGAATGGACCATGTGTACATCTTCAAGACCCAAACTACAATTGCATATTACTTAGGATTTCTATGCAGCTATGTCTGAAGAAACGCGAGCATGCTACTCCAGTGGATTGCACGAAAAGTTCCGTTCGAAATTTCGTGAAGATTTGGAGTTCGACAAGATGGACCTGTAATATAATTAAAAAAATATAGTTAAAAAATATAGTTAAAAAGTATAAATGAAAAATATAATTAAAAAAATATAATTAAAAAAAATATAGTTAAAAGTATAGTTAAAAATATAGTTAAAAAAATATAGTTAAGATAATATGCCGAAAATCTATTCTCGGCATTTCGATTTAAGTTGTCGTTTGTTTGAAACTCTTTTTCTTCGCGTGTTATCTAAATATTCACTTCTAAACAAAGAATATTGGGACGTTTTCCGTTAAAAAATAGGTGGATTTTTAGTTTCATTTTGTTCAATTTTATTGCAGTTTTGTCTTTATTCGATATTACACACGCTATGTGATGTTTATTCATATTGGATTTCACAGAAGAATTTCATTTACCATAGCCGTTCTCTCGAATTGCTACAGTCACGGGTTCTTTGAATATTTCAAAGACACTCACACAGCAAACACGTCGAGGCATTTCTCCTC